>NC_136013.1:2178062-2400562 GCF_048128805.1 Centroberyx gerrardi
CTGCTCACTCTGTTCACTCTACTCACTCTGTTCACTCTGTTCAATCTGCTCACTCTACTCACTCTGCTCACTCTGCTCACTCTGTTCACTCTACTCACTCTGTTCACTCTGCTCAATCTGTTCACTCTGCTCAATCTGTTCACTCTGTTCAATCTGCTCACTCTGCTCACTCTGTTCACTCTGCTCATTCTGCTCTGTTCACTCTGCTCAATCTGTTCACTCTGCTCACTCTGCTCTGTTCACTCTGCTCAGTCTACTCACTCTGCTCATTCTGCTCACTCTGCTCACTCTATTACTCACTCTGCTCATTCTGCTCACTCTGCTCATTCTGCTCACTCTGCTCAATCTGCTCACTCTGTTCACTCTGCTCACTCTACTCACTCTGCTCACTCTGTTCAATCTGCTCACTCTGTTCACTCTGCTCACTCTACTCACTCTGCTCACTCTGTTCAATCTGCTCACTCTACTCACTCTGTTCACTCTGCTCACTCTGTTCACTCTACTCACTCTGTTCACTCTGCTCAATCTGTTCACTCTGTTCAATCTGCTCACTCTGCTCACTCTGTTCACTCTGCTCTGTTCACTCTGCTCAATCTGTTCACTCTGCTCACTCTGCTCACTCTGTTCACTCTGCTCATTCTGCTCTGTTCACTCTGCTCAGTCTACTCACTCTGCTCATTCTGCTCACTCTGCTCACTCTATTACTCACTCTGCTCATTCTGCTCACTCTGCTCATTCTGCTCACTCTATTACTCACTCTGCTCATTCTGCTCACTCTGTTCACTCTGCTCACTCTATTACTCACTCTGCTCATTCTGCTCACTGTACTCACTCTGCTCACTCTATTATTCACTCTGTTCACTCTACTCACTTTACTCTGTTAACTTTATTCACTCTGTTCACTCTACTCACTTTACTCTGTTAACTTTATTCATTCTGTTCACTCTACTCACTTTACTCTGTTAACTTTGTTCACGCTGTTCACTTTATTCAACAATTAACAGTAATATTTTATATTTAGTGAATATTGTGATATTTTCCACAGCAGTGGAGAATGTGTAGAAATGTGATACCTACAAATTTGATGTAATTTAGAAGAAAATTACCAAAAAAAAAGTAAAAACAAAAGGAGCCCAACCAACCCCCCTCCCCCTGAGATAATACTGTATATTGTGATATTTGGGTGGGACAGCATTGTGATATTAAGTTGATCAGATTTGGTTCAGATTGGGCTCAGTTGACCTGGGATTGGTTAAATCTTGGTTGTGTCTTAGCTCATATTTGGTTCATATTTGGTTTAGTGGTTACTTCAGTTTCACTTCAGCTGTGGCTCAGTTCACCTCAGGTTCAGTCTACCCGTCCCGTGAACCGTCTCGGTCTGTCTGCAGGTTCCCGAAGGAGGCGGAGCGGAGGAGGAAGTGGCTGGCGGCGGCTCAGAGGGACGAAGGCTCGCTGCGCTCCAACTCCTGCCTCTGCTCCAGACACTTCGACCCCGCCTGCTTCACCCTCGACCAGGAGGGGGGGCTGACGCTGACCGACGACGCCGTTCCTACTGTCAACCCCGTTATACAGGAGGACGAGGTGACAGGCACATGTACACACACACACACACACACACACCTATGACACAGACACGTACAAACACACACGCACAAATTCATTGAGACATAATGATATAAACCTCTTTTCTAAAGCTTGTTGTCAAATTCCGCTCCTGAACGAAGCTCCTCCCGCTCTTCAGTAGTTTTTAATTTTTTTAAACTAGCTTGTCTCCTCCCTCGCTGTTTAAAAGTGGCACTCTCCCCCTCACATTCCTGAAAATATTCTCATAATGGCGGAATCGATGAAGCGAGCGAGTAATCTTGTAAACTTGTTAAACCAGTGAACTTGTTAAACTAGTAAACTTGTTGAACTAGTAAACTTGTTGAACTAGTAAACTTGCTACCTGCCTCTTCACTTGTCATTGTGGGACATGTGACCTTCAGCAGGAGAAAGATCTGTCAAAGTGAGACTGGTAACCGGTGTTGCACCGAATTTGGTGACCCATCAGATTCTGTGACCTGCCCTGATACTTACCCTAACCCCAACCACCTCACTCCTCATGCCTAAACCTAACCAACCTAACCAACACTGCAGGTCACAGAATCTGATGGGTCACCAAATTCGGTGTAACACTGGTGCCACTTCTCCGTAGGTACGGTTAGCTTAGCTGTTAGCATTTATGCACGATGCTTTGCAATGTTGTCCTTAGTAGGCCTCCCTAGTGCAGTGGGGGGGTGTGGCTTTATTTACAAAGTTGTTCCAGTCTCTGCTGCCCTCTAGTGGTCAGAAACTTCCGCTTATCGCAGCTTTAAGTTTAAACATGAAAATCACTAAAGTTACGAGGTTTTCACCCGACAACAGCATGCATGACCATGACAGGCAAAGAGGCTTTACCTGACCAGTGCTGTGAGGCAGCTTTCCACTCACTGCACACAGTTAGAGAATAGCGTGTCTGTCTGATTCGGTCATGTCGGTGACATGTTGTGCTCTTCCCTCACAAACCTTCAGTGAATCTGACTCTGACCTCTTGTTTCAGCCGCCCGACGCCGCAGACGAAGCCTTCCTTAATGTCATCGCACTGGACGAGCTCATCGCTGCGTCTGACGCTACAGAACCGGCATTAGAGCCCTCAGATCTGCCTGTGGGACTGTGGGAACACCAGTACTGCCTCCCGCCTCCGGGCACCGAGTCCGGAACGTTCCGGAAAGCGAGGGGAGACGGGCTGAGGAAGCCCAGCGCCGAGCCGCAGTTCGTAACCTACGACCAGATAGCCAGGTACACAAGGAATCACCAGATCGCTGACATCACACACATTAACCAATGAAATGATGGCTATATACATATACTGTGTGTATATATATATATATATTGTAGGGCTGCTGCACGATGTTTATAGATTTTATGATCACAATTAGTAATCACAGTCAGTAGTCTTGATGATTAAGCACAAAAATATTTTATTGCACTTTTGGCATCTTGTATATCAACATCTTGATTACTTCATGCTGCCATAGTCATTCTAAAAAAATTATATATGCAGCCCTATGGAGTGACTATTATTATAGGAACACCGTTCTATATGAACAGTGCTTTTATATTAGTTTGCTTCTCTGCCACCTTTTTTTGAATAGTTTGTTTGTTGGGTACGCTGACAAAGGCTGTATAACTTTTCTGAACACAGTTACAAAGTGCTGTGATGCAGAAAAATAATGAACATTAACACTGCTTGCCCCATTAACCCCTCGCACCCTGACTTCCCCCTTACATTTCCCCTTAAGTTGCTTCAAAGTTAGAAAACATTTTTTTTCCATGCTGTACAACAACGTCCCATCCATACTGTGTATCTGCTGTTCCAACGCTTCACTGAAGCTCCAGCTGCTGATTCTGAGTGAAAAATTAAAATCCAAGACGTGTAGAAAATGAAGCACAAGACATCTAGATTTTTGTCTTGGATACACAATCCAAGACACAAATCTAGATGTCTTGTGCTTCATTTTCTACACATTTCCCTGTAATTCAGCCTGACATGTTTGGTGTCTTTGGAAACCTTGGGATCTGGACAAGAATTTAAAATAAAGTTCTGTGAGTTTGAACAAAGCTCGGTCACGCAACATGAGTTTGTAATGATGGCACCACAGAAATAGCCTCAAGAGTACTAATGGGTGATATTACTGTAACATAACAAAACAAAGAAAGATGACAAATTAAATGCACCGTTGCAGTCGTGAAAATTCATGTTTATTGTTTTATATTCTACCTTTTCGGTGTGAGTGTCGTGCCCCTTTCACTCCAACAGGTTTTTTAACTTCAGTGTCTCCGCTGTCATTCTGCAGGTATCTGAACCACAGGATCTTACCTCGGCAAAGCAAGAAAAACAAAAACTCCCTGAGAAGGATGTCCAAGCGCTTCGGCCTGATAGGTGAGAAAAGAGAGAGAGAGAGAGAAAAAAAGACGATTTTCTCTACTTTTTCTTCTACTTTTCCTTCTGACAGCAGCGGCTTGTGGAGTAGTTTTAGGGAGAGAGAGGGTTCACAGGTATATAAACAACCACAGGCTTTTTACTGTTTCACCACTGAGCAGCTGTACTGAAGCAGTTGGGGGTTCAATGCCTTGCTCAAGGGCACATCAACAGGAGGTTTTAAAGGAGGGGAGAGCGCTAGTCATTTAATTTTCCAGCCTGTGTTGCATATCATTCCTCTTCTTGCTCACGTTTTCTGTTGCTCTCCAGTATATATTGTCTAATGAAGTTGAAATGCCTTGAAAAAAATGTCAGCGATTTAAACCTCCTGTCATTTCTCTTCTTCTCTCTGTTTCAGACGGAGTGCTGATGTACACACGAGTCTCTCCTCCTGTCAGAGTGCTGCGCAGCAGAGAGGAGGTATGGACCGGAAATGATCTCAATATTTTATCAATTTCAATTCAAGCTTGTGTAAGAGTTGAGGCGGCTGTGGCAGACCTAAAGTTTGCAAAATCAGACTTGTGATCGGAAGGAGAACTTCAGAACCACTGCTCTGAGCCAGCTCCATGATAACTAAAGCATTACTGAAGTTGAAACTGATTATAGAAATCAAACTCATGATGCTCTTACCAAGTTTTTATCCTTTATCTAAAGTCTTGACTTGAGATCTTGTGTTTGTGTAAATGACTTAGATTGAAAGTGATGAGATTTGTTCCAGCAGACGACTGAATTTAAATTCTGTTTTCTGAATTTGTATGGAATGATTGAATTTATTGAAGTTGAAACTGATTATAGAAATCAAACTCATGATGCTCTTACCAAGTTTTTATCCTATTAAAACCATATTGCATTGAAAAGTCCTAGATATTTAGTTTTCTTTAAGATATTAAATTGATACTGGACTCTTGATTTGTTCTGACTTGACTTGCTGTCCTACATTTAGACTTGAGACTTGACATTAATGACTTGGACTTAACTTGGTAATTTACATTTAGACTTGATACTTGATTTGAGACCAACCAGTCCCTGATCGTACTGATGTTGGTTTTAATCCCAGGTAAACTCCATCCTGAAACAGTTCCATGACGACCAGGGTCACTACGGTCAGGGCGTCTGTCAGCGGGCCGTGGGGAAGCTCTTCTACTGGGCCACTATGAGCCGGGACCTGGCCCGCTGGATCAGCAACTGCCACACCTGCCTGAGCAGAACCCAGAGGAAGTGGCTCCGCTGCAGCGTCTACAACTGTACCAACTGCTGCGGGCCTGTGGAGAGAGGGCTGGGCCTCACCTTCCACAAGTACGGGACACTTCTGTTAGTCCTAAAACTGTAGAGGTGTCAGTCGCGTCACAAATCTCCTCGTGCCGTCATGGAGGTCCACTGGAGAATCGTCTGAGCACAAATAATGGCTAAAATATGTACAACAAGGCAAGAGAAACAGAGATAGCGTACTAGCGCCCAATTCTGGACACGATTCGCCAAATCGGAGACATTCAGCCTTTGATATGAAATGTAATTTTAAACTTCTCAAATATGATTGTGTATGATTTCATGTCACTTGCTTTTTGGCAGGAAAATCCTCAAAATTTGGCGCCAAAAGACACATCAGTGTCTGAAAAAGGGTTTCCATAATTGGCCACCGGTACGTTACCTGAAAAAGATGAAAGATGTTGTGGTTGTAGTTCAGTTCAATAACATTCTAAAAGTGAATAATCTGATAAGGTGGATTTGTACACTGATGTTAATGTGAAAATGCTAACGCTAGCTGCTACTAGCTACGTTAGCTAGTGTGCTAATCAGATGTGTTAACAACAAGACAGTGATGTTAGCTGACCAGATACTATGGTTAGCTAGCTAACAAGCTGACATTATCTAAACACTAAATCAATCAGATGGATCAGTGATGAATTGATCAGTTCAGTCAGAAACAGACAGAAATTAACCGTCTGTTCAGTTCTGTTGAGACGGACAAGTTGTACGTTTAGAAACACAATCAACTGTTCACAGAGCTGATCCTCCAAGATGGCCGCTAGAAGGTGAGTTATGTCTCGAAAGCCCTCTATTACTTATCTATTTATCTATCAATCCATCCATCCTTACCTCCAGGTTTCCTCTTCACAACCCGGCCCTGTTGGCTCGATGGTTGAAGAATGTGGGCCGCTCCAGCTGGCACCCGCGGCTCCGCTCGTCCGTTTGCTCGGCACATTTCACCGACGACTGCTTCGACCGCGGCGGGGAGAAGGTCACCCTCCGGCCGGACGCCGTGCCGTCTGTCTTCGTCTACAGAGACCCTGGGGTGAGGCGGACCTGCTCAGTCCAGCAGCTCAGGGGAAACTTATATCAGATCCTGTGCTTTGGTAAAAAACAGTGAGAACTTACACAGAAACCTGGTTTGGATGTAAGAGGAGAGGACAGCAAATGATGAAGAAGTGAAAACCGGGAACAGTCCTTATGTCTAAATTCTTTGCCACGTTGTTTAGTAATAATAACTTTATTGATATAGCACTTTTCTAAAGCAGAAGTTTACAAAGTGCTTCACATTAAAGCAAGGGAGGATAAAATAATACAAAAAAATCCATTTTGTTAAGACACCAACATAATGAAAAAAAATAACCTGCTGATCAGTAGGCTGTTTTTTGGGAATTGGTTTAGTTAGTGAATTGGGGTTAATTTACGAGTGTTTCTCACAAGGCTAATTATTACTGCTGTTGTTTTCGTTGGTAGTAGTAGTAGTAGTAGCAGTAATAGTAGTAGTAACAGTATAGAAGCAGTAGTAGTAGTATTAGTAGTAGCAGTTGTAGTATTATTAGTAGCTATTATTAGTAATAGTATTAGATTCAGTACCATTTATTGTAGGTAGGGAAGTTCAGTCTGTAAGGCCAGCACAGCAGACATTATGCACCATAAACAATAATGGACAACATGCAACACATCCACAAGTTAACACATATAAAATATTACTCAGGTTCCTCCAGTATGGATCCAGTAATGCTCAGAAAATACAACGTGCAACATCCTCAGCAGAGCAGCTGCAGGAGCGACAGTCGTCACAGTCATGATGGTGCTATCAGCATCAGTAGTTGCAGTGGTTGTAGTCGTGGTCTTAATACTGGATTTCATGCCTACAAATAAAGCCACTGCCCAAACAAAACAGGAAATTAGGAGGTTGAGTTCTGTTCTCCTCCCACAGGCCCAGTCCAGACCTTCGACCCAGCTGGCCCCTGTGGAGGAGGTCTCCACCCAGGAACAGGTACAGATCCAGATCACACACCAACAACACAGGTGTGGGTGGGGGAACTGGGGGAATACTAGCAGGGGGATTTCTGAAACTGAAGTGCAGTGAATATATTCTCATTATCTACTACTCTGTGAGCAGATCTACTTTGCCAAGTACGATGCGGCGGAGCGCTACATCCGCACTGCGGTCTATCCTCCGGGACTCAACTACGTAGAGAAGAACACCTTCAGGAGGTTCTGCAAGAAGTTCACCATCAAAGGTGCGTGCAAACCCTAATCCTTCATCTAGATGGAAACAAACTCAGGACAAACTGCCTTATCTGTACCTAAACAACGATGGACTAATTAGGAATTTGTGCATAGCTCTGCATATGCCTCTGAGACACAGATACATGTGCGCTTTTCATCGGGCGGAGGGGTCAGAGGTCAGGGGCAGTGAGGGATAGAAGTTAAGCGTTTTGCTCAAAAACGCTGTGACCAGCCATGCGTTCACACTGCATCACTCTGCATCTTTCCATTTCTGATTCGGACCACATTCACTGATCCCAGATCTGATCCAGATCTGATCTGTGGTGATGCGACTGCAGTCTGAACTGTCGGATCAGAATTCATGTGGTTTTTACATCGCTCTCCATGGCACAGATCATTATTCTGTGTCCATTTCACCGGAGAAACATGGAGGACGACGACTCCAGCAGCCAGTGGAGGGACAGCGAGGTCTCAATTTAATTTAGTTTTTAGGGAGATTCAAACAAAACGATCGTGGAGCCACAGCAGAACTTGGCTGCAGTCTCAATGAAAAATCAAGAGCCTCCACAGAAAATCTTCCTTAGAGCGATTAGAGCGTGGACCGTAATGTCAGACTGTCCAGACGTGACGCCTTAACACCTCCCCTGGTTTCCTAGACGACCAGCTGCACGTGGTGAGGGGAGATCGGGTGCGCTTGGTGCTGAGGAGCAGACAGGAAGTGGAGGCCGCCATGGTGGATTATCACAACGAGCTGAACCACCTCGACCTCAACAAATGTCTCCGCCTGCTCCACGAGAGGTGCTCTCCTCGTCTTTGAAACGGTCTTTCATCAGTTCACATGCACACTAATGAACCCGTCATAGTCCGACTGAGGCGATTCCCCGATTATACTCATGTAAACAGCAGAGTGTGATTTCCTCAATCAGATGAAGGCCGTTATTACATTATGAGAAACCCAATTAACACAGCTAGGTTTTTGCTCAATCTTTCAAATTATTCGCCTCATGATACTCTGATTTCTTTCGTTTTTTTACATCTGTACATGAGCGCCAACGTAACCGCAGAGAGAACAACGTCCCCGGAAGCAGTAAATCTGCTGTTTTGCAACCCTAAGCAGTGCAAAGTAATAAAACAGAAACCTGACCAGATGAAAATCTAAATCCATCCAGATCAAAATCCAAAACAACCAGCAGGAAGTTTGAGTTTTACGTCACTTCCTTAAGGAGAGAAATCAACTCTGACTGAATCATGCAAACCAGAGTTTTCCTCGTTATCACATTATTAGAGCGCATGTAAACGAGTCAACTGAATTATTGCCATAACCTGATTATTCCCAGTTACCGGCTTATTAGTGTGCATGGAAACGCGCTCAGTGAGAAACTTTAGTACTGTGTTCATTACTTATTCATGTAATCATTGTTATTAAAGACCCAATTAGCATAACTGGTTATGTTTCATGGTGATTAAGCTGGGACATTAAGCAGCTCAAGTGCCTCTTGTTACATTTGTGGAAAATGTAGGCTATACATTTAAATTTAGCAGTTGTTAATATTGCCATATCAAAATCTGTGTGCATGTACTGAAGTATTTATTAAAATCAAAGTATTTGGCAAAAGAAGAACAAAAAAAACACACACAGATACTGTCTTTCTCTAGTACAGTCTGATTTTTTTTCATCACTAACATGATCTGTGGTCCGACCAACACCGACAGGTTCTTCTGGAAAACCATGAGGCCCGATGTGATCCGCTGGATCGACAGCTGCTCCCACTGCTGCAGAACCAGGAAGAAGAAACCAGAGAACCAAACAGAACCAGAATCAGAACCAGAAGGTCCAGAGACGCTGCTGGAGGCGGTGGGATCTCCACAGATACATCTGGATTTAGACAGGTGTGTGTGTGTGTGTGTGTGTGTGTGATCATGAGAGAGAGAGAGAGAGTATTTTAATTCATGTAATTTATATCTGGCATTTTTATTGTTTATTTTATTGAATGTGTGGGTTCTGGCATACTGTACTGAATGCATCACTGTAAAAAAAACACTTGCACACTCTTCCATAGTGTTTCATCAATCGGGGCTCGAAACGATGTTATTGTTAAAATATCTGAGCATATTATAGTATTTTATTAGTAGTTTCAGCAGTAGTAGAAGTTGTCATCATTGTAGTAGTAGTAGTAGTAGTAGTAGTAATAGTAGTAACAGTAGTAGTAGCAGTTGTAGTATTATTAGTAGTAGTATTAGACTGATAACTGGCTGTTGACCACTTGTGTTGTTGTCTCAGATGTTTTTTCAATCTGAAATCTTCATTATCTTTCAGTACAGGAGTTTTATTTTGAGATACTAGTTATGAAATGTAACTCAAATGGTTTGAATTTCTTTGGGGTCATGATATGTCTCTCTCTGTCTCTCTCTGTCTCTCTCTTTGTGTCTCTCTGTCTCTGTATCTGGCCAGTGGAAACAATGAGGATAATGATGATGATGATGATGATGAAGATGATGTCAGTGGTGATGATGGTGATGAAGACGGGCAGCCAGCGATGCATTCACGGGACACAACGGTCAGTTTCTCTACTCCAGCCAGCAGGACAGTGTTGCTGTTGCTTCTCATTACTTTATTTAAACCCTCACAGCCTTTCACTCGCTCTCTGTCTGTCTCTCTCTCTCTCTTATTCTTTCTAAATCTCATGTGCACCCTCTCCAGCCCAGCGCTCCCATCAGCCCCGTCATCACCAGGGTCTGGTCTGTCAGGAGAGTCTCCGCCCAGTCCGTTAACCCTCCCCTAACCCAAGTCCAGAGGGAGACGAGCAGCTCTCAGCCTCAGAACCAAAGCGATGTCCAGTTTGAGATCGTATCCCAGCAGGAGGTACAGGCTCAGTCTGAGGTCCAGATAGAGGCGAGCGGGTCTCAGGTTCAGCCTCAGGACCCGAGCAGCACCAGAGCGCAGCGCCACATCCACTTCCAGGTCGTAACCAAGCCGCCGTCCGAGCCGCAGCCTCAAACCGAGCTCCCGGAGAAACCCCGACCCCAGACACGGCAAAAATCCAAAGTTCAGAAAGACACGAGCGGGCCTCAGGTTCCACCTCCGAACCAAAACGGCGGGTCCCGGCTCCTGTCCCGCCCTCAGACCCAAACCCTGAAACAAACGCCGACCCCTCGCAGAGCCCAGCGCCCGGCGAAGAGGAAGAGAAACCCAGAGACGGACTCACCGGCCAAGAGAACCTCCAGCTGCGGCATGGAGCCGGTGGCGGTCCCGAGCTCCAAACCCTGGCCCGTCTTCACCGTCACCGGCTCCGCCCACACACAGCCGCTGAAACCCACTCCTGAGGTGGACAGGTAAAGTCACAATGATACGGTATTTTGAGAGCAGCTCGCTTCCGTAATGTGATGTATTTCCTGTTGAAACAGGATGTTGGAGTGAGAGGGATCATTCAAAAATGTAAACCAATGGGAGATCAGTTAGGGAGAGATGGGCAGTTTTATTTGATGGGAGGGGCGGGGCTGTTTAGAAATCTGTTATGTTTTATTGGTTGGAATTGTTATTTACACCTCCTGGTACACAATGATGTCACCACTAAAGATTTTCTGTTTTCCGGCAAGTAAAAGTAATGAGATTGTCATATAAAAATTCAAGAAAGTAATGTTTTTGAAATTTTTTTGGCATTAAATTGTCAGTTAGGTGTATGGTTTGATGGAATGAGCTAAAAATGTAAAAAAGTCATTTTTCATTTCAGTGTGACTTTAAAGTTCCTCTGTGTCTGAGGCAGAGCAGAGATCTGTAGCTGTCAAGTGACTCATTGTCCTACAGGCAGATTATTATCGTTAACAACCCCCCCCCCACCCCCACCCCTTCTTTTTTTAAGCAGCCCCCCTCCCTGTGCACGGCCCGGCCGGCTCCAGGCTCGGACGGTGGTCCAGCAGTGCTGTGAGGCCAAGGTGAAGGTCAGACCGGCGCTGGACGGGGCCGACGCTCAGTGGGCCGAGGTGGGCTGGTTTGTCTGTCTGTTTATTTTTTTCTTTGTTTATATCCACTACTAGTCAAAGGTTTAGACTCACCTGATTGAATGTTCTATGTTTCTCATTCTCTTAAAGCCATTCTGATCTAAAGGCTTCTGCTTAACTGCTTGAAATTAGTTTCTTAGACAAATATAAATAGTGAAGTTGATCCTATGTATGAATTTCTTTCCAAAAGCCTTTGCCTTTCCATCAAGGCAAAGAATCTAAAATATAAGATAGTTTTGATTTGTTTAACACTTTTTTGGTTGCTGCATAATTCAGTTCATGTTATTTCATAGTTTTGATGTCTTGGTATCTGCTATTATTCTAAAATGTGGAAAATGTGTGTCCAAACTTTTGACTGTATGTATTTATTTATCTTTATCCAGAGTGACTTACAATGAGTGCAGAGCGATTTGTTTTACTTACACTTTGTATTACAAATGCACACAAACCCTCTAGAGCTTCAGACTAGATGTAAAGCTCATGTTGAGCTGTCACATACTGTCTAACCTTGTGTTAAAAGCTTCAAGAGGAACTAAACCCCAAACCCAAATCTGTGTAAAGTCTGACATCTAAAGGTAAAAAGCATGCTACTGAAATGGTTCAGGACCCTAGTCTTCACAGATTTGGGTTTGGTGTTTAGTTCCTCTTTAAACTCTAAATTTCAGAGGAAGAAAATGTCTTTAATCAAGTAAATCAGTATGTAAATAAAACCGGTGGTGTGGCGACTGTGTTTCCCCTTGGAGCCGTTCTGAAGTGACAGACCGGGTCTTCACCTCTGTCCTCAGATCCAGCAGGGCATGGTGGTCTACGTCTGCTTCTTCCACGGAGCGTCCAAGGAGCTCGTTCAGCAGATGGGTGAGCTGCCATGTTACTCTGCAGGCTGCAGACATTCTGACTTTGCTAATATGACGAGGATCTTATTGACTAAAAGTTAGTGTTCTAATTAACAGGCCAGTGTGCAGAATTATTTTCCCATTTTTCTAGTTTACAATACTTTGATTTTTACACCTGCGTTATAATTGAGCTTCATCTGAGCGCAACCAGCATCTTTACTGTTTTTTCTGTTTAGTAATTAACAGACCGTTCTGCAAACTTGATTCTCCCACATTATTGCCCCTCCCTTTGTAAATCCAGTGTAAACCCAGCCTTGATCTTTCTGTGTCGTCTCCCCGACAGCCGACACTCTGCTGAACGCCAAACTCTTCCGGAACGCCGCCAAGCGGCCGGCTTCGATTCTCGACCTGCCGGGGAGCGTTTTATTTATCCCCCAGGACTCGCTGCTCGGGGAGCCGGTGGCCGGGAGGAGGATGCGGTACAAGGGGGGGTGCGAGCGGTGGCGGGGCGCCCGGCTCTACGCCAACCTGGTCTCCGCCTGCCGGGAGGTCGTGGCCGCTTCGGAGAAGTGCGGCGAGGCGGGCGTGGCGGTGGAACAGGGGATCTACGGCCAGAAACAAGAGATCGTCCTGAAGTCTCTAGAACCTCTGACCCACCTGCTGGAGTTCTGAGGGACAGCTGCACTTGGCGGCGGGACAGGTGGCGTGGCGGGACGGGGGGGGGGGGGGGGGGACTTGTCTCGGTCTCGGTCTCGTTTTGACTCGGGCTTCTCTTGGTCTCTGCCACTACGGACCTTATTCACACGGCGGCTATTTTGAACACTTGGGTGGGAAATATACACCACCAGTCACAAGTTTGGACACATGCATTTTTCTTTATTTTTACTATTTTTCAAATTTTAGAATAATAGTAAAGACATCAAAACTATGAAATAACACAAATGGAATTATGCAGTGACCGAAAAAAGTGTTAAACAAATCAAAACTATCTTATATTTTAGATTCTTTGCCTTGATGGAAAGGCAAAGGCTTTGGAAAGAAATTCATACATAGGATCAACTTCACTATTTATATTTGTCTAAGAAACTAATTTCAAGCATTTAAGCAGAAGACTGTAGATCAAAATGGCTTTAAGAGAATGAAAAACACAGAACATTCAGTCAGGTGGGTCCAGACTGGTAATGCATACTGGTAATATATAAAAGTAATATACTTTAACACATAACTTACGACAAAATACAGATAAACCCGTTACATTACCTAGCAATGTAACTCTGGATTCTAGGGTTCCATTTGTTTAAAATGAGTTATTCAGTGTGGAGTCTGTGAAATGATATCTGTCTGTATGATGTGTCTTGGTACTCAACAGCATGACAGAGCGTTAGAGGGTTAACCCTTCCAGGTATTTTCCCACCTGAGTGTTCAAAATGGCTGCCGTGTGACTACTTGACCTTTTCCCACCTATCTGAAAATATAAAAAATGGGTACAGTTATTGATGTTTGGTTTATTTTCTCCCAAGCACTACAAACAGTTTCACCTGTAGAAACCTGGGTATGAAATGGTCCTTAAACGTCTCTGCACTGATCAGTCATTTCCTGTGTATTGATTGGTTGGAATGCGATGGAAATGCACGTCCCGCTTTGTAAAACTTTAACAGAAAGCCGGAGACACTCCGGAGACGTCAGGTTCCACCCGGCAGACTCTGATCCTCACTGAAAATATGTTTAGGTCGCTCTGCAACAGAAGTCACAACAGAAATTATATTTTCTCCATTACGCCATTAGGCCTTTGCCACGGTAACATGTGATGGAAAAAAGCTTCACTTCCTTAGTCACAAACATTACAGCGTGGGTCAGAGCCACAGCGCCAGACAATATTCTTGAGATAGAAGTCCAAGAAATAAATAAAGTAATAAAAGTAAGTCAGAAAGAGACCAGTAGAAGGCCTTTTTTTTCCCAGTGAGACTGTTGAACCATGTTGATTTAATGTCTGATCTACTGAAGCTGTCAAATTCTGTGGCTGATTTTGTTTACATGCAGACTTGTTATGTTTTAAAAATGTTGTCTGCATGCAAATAGTTCATAAGTCTTTATCTTTTGTTCATATTGTACATAATGTACGGTTCAAGTATTTCTGTGAAACAAACTGAACCGTGGTAATAAAAGAACTGTTTCTTGTGTCTACATTGTGTTAATGAAGGTTTTATCAAAAAGAACAGCAAGGCCAGGATCATTGTACCTTGACCAACATGATACATGGACTTCAAAATCCCTCCTCTGGACTGCTGGGAAAAAATGCAAAGAAAGCCAGAGAAAGAAATAAGGACAAATGTGAAGGACAAAAACATTGATAAGGAGCATGCGTCACCCCCTTGTCCCCACTTTCAGACCGATTATGAGTTATTCAAATCTAACGGCTGTTAACAGGTCAAAAATGGCCGCTGACCCCCCTCAGACTGTTCATGGTCATTATGGCACTTTGAGAATTGTACACAGACCATCTGGCGCCCATCTCAGAAACATCACAATCTCTCACAAGCTGCAATCTGCGGGACATCCCGGTCCAGAGAATGTTTTTAACACACTAAACTTGTCCTTATTGAATGTCAGGTCTTTAGCAGGCAAGTCACTTTTAATCAATGATTTTATAACAGAACGCCAATGAGATTTTATGCTTTTAACTGAAACTTGGTTAGACCAAAATAACAGTGGAGCCGTTCTTATTGAATCAGCCCCTCCTAATTTTAGTTTTACGAACAAAGTCAGAGTAGACAAGAAAGGAGGTGGAGTGGCAGCCCTTTATTATAATGTTTTCCAGTGCAGGCAGATATCATTTGGAAAGTTTGCAACCTTTGAATATCTTGCTCTTGTATTGAAATCGTCCTCTCCTGTTTTACTTTTAACTGTTTACAGGCCACCGAAATACTCAACTCACGCAGCTGCTGTCTGTCATCTGTACTGACTTTGACTGTCTGGCTATCGTCGGTGATTTTAACATTCTTAATTATGTCGAAAGGTCTTAATATCTCTAAGGTGTCGGTTTCTCTCTCACCACTACTGTGTTTTCTTTGAGATGACTGTCACTGCTGAGATCCACACCAGGACAGATGTAATCTCAAGACGGTATATCAATGAGAACATCAGTACATCATTTATTTATCCAATTCCAAACACTCATCTGCACTGTAATATTTATTTATATCTTTTTTATTTTCTCTTAAATGTGATTTTAATACACTATTCACTTTTCTAATCCTCTTGCACTTGTCTTTTTCTGTACTTTTGCACTCTTTAACCAGTCATTTTTTACCTTTACTGTATTTTTTATTACTCTGTAAAGCACTTTGAATTGCCTCAGTGTATGAAATGTGTTATATAAATAAAGCTGCCTTGCCTTACCTTCTTTTCTCTTCACTTTTAATTACTCTCTAAGAAAGGAAAACAGCTTCCACACAAAGCAAAAAAAATGTTTTTATTAAATTGTCATGCTTTTGGTCCTGCATGACCTTTATCAGGAGAAAATATATCCTTTTAATTAAATTATATTTAAAAGAAAAACTGCTTTGATAAAGTGTGCGGACGCTGTATTGTATTCTTAGCTCTACCTTTCTTCCAGCACCTTTTCTGAGTCTGTGTGTGTTGGTTTTCCTGTAGCAGCCCTTCAGTTACTCCTTGAAAGATGAATTCAATGAACTGTTAAAGAGAGGACAGCTACCAAAATACATTTTAGGCCTTAATACATTCTTGACCGGAGCCATTTTTAATGAGAGCAACGGTGGAATAAGCTTAAAGTCCTTGACTGACAAAGTAAACATAGTTGAATGTGGCCAGTGTTTCTCTATATGATGACTGTGTAAGAGAAGTGCAAGGAAAGAAAGCTGAAACGAAAGCTGAAAAGCCTCGTTCTCCAGGTTTGTGTCTCTTACAGGCCACCGTAACTCAAGGGGACCGAAGTGCCAGAGACTCATAAAGTACTTAATGCAACTTTAATTCTCATCCTGTGTATTTGTAAATGACAGACAACATCTCACAGCATAGGCTTCCAGATTTATTGATCTCAACAGGAACAGTGAAGTTCAGTATTGTTACAGTTCAAGTGTTACAAGTCAAAGCATGGAGCTGATGTGCTGCGTTCAGCCATGCAACTTCAATTTCGTTTTTCTTTCTTGAATTGAAAGTTCACATAAACATTGTTGTGACGACTACAGTTTATGAGCCTTGGGCCCTTGAAATCTAATAAAGCCTGTTTGTATAATTTTAAAAATACACCAGTATCCACGAGAAAATATGCGCTCTTTTCTTCCTTCCTGAAAAGCGTATTTTTGTATTTGCACGGTTTCAGTCCCGCACTACGATGCAGGATCCATAGCTGCTGCTGCTGCTAATTTCCGGCTAGTTTAACTAGTTAGGGCTGCAATGAATATTCGATAAAATCAAAGAATTCCAAAAACGTTTTTTAAAATCAAAAAACAATTTCCATTTTTGAATAATCTCTATATTCTGATTTGCAACCCGTCGCCTCCACGGCCGATCCGGATCTCCTCCATGGACTGTGTCTGGCAAATAAATAACGACACAACATAACATTACAACAGTGCGCAATAAACAGGCCAGGGGTCGCGTGAACTGAATATTAAAAAAATCTGAAGGCCGTCCGTCATTTTGACAGATTATACTGAGGGCGATCTACCCTGACGTTAAGTAATTCACACGCAACGCTGCCAATAACCACATGTAGACCACCTGTAGTAGACCCCCTGTCCAGTTGGTGGCGAGTGTGCATATTAATTAGCTATTGTTTACTCATCTTGTCTTTGATCTCACTCTCCTTGGAGCGCGTCAGTGACCTCTACGGGTCACAGAGGGGTGCAGCTCCGCGCCCCTCAGTGACCTCTACGGGTCACAGAGGAGTGCAGCTCCGCGCCCCTCAGTGACCTCTACGGGTCACAGAGGAGTGCAGCTCCGCACCCCTCAGTGACCTCTACGGGTCAGAGGGGTGCAGCTCCGCGCCCCTCAGTGACCTCTACGGGTCACAGAGGGGTGCAGCTCCGCGCCCCTCTGTGACCACTACGGGTCACAGAGGGGTGCAGCTCCGCGCCCCTGCTGCAGAAGGAGCGCATGCTGCGGGATTTCCTCCCGGTGAAGCGAGTGCTTGCAGGATCGGGAAATCCCACGTTCAGAGAGTCTTGCCGACTTCTGATCACTTCCCTGGGAGAAATGTTCCCCGACTTCAAACCTCTGGCTGAAGTGGCGCTGGTAGTTCCAGTCTGCAGTGTGGCAGCAGAGCGGGTTCAGCCTTCAGAACAAAATGAAAACGGCCATGACGAGCCGTCTGTCCGAGGCAAAGACGCAAAACCTAATGACGATCCTCTGCAGCGATCTCTCTTGATGCGTTTGATTGCATGCGGACCAGGAGGAAGGTTTGAGTTCAGGCTAGGCTACAGCAGGTCAATTGAGTTCAATTTAATTTCTTGTAAATGGTTTGTTCATATTTTAATTGTAATTGTCTAATTCTGTAAAATTGCATCGTTCATATTTGCCTGTTTAGGACGGTCGGTGTCTCCGTTTGTTCATCTTTCTCTCTTACTAGTGCAGTGCTGCTGCTGCACAGAGCGCTGTTCGCTTGTTTATTCAAAGTTTATTAATATTGAACGTGTCGCGTGTCCAAATTGCACCAAATCCGACACTGCACGTCCTCGGGTCCCCAGCAATACACCCGCCAAGTGTGAAGTAGATCAGACGAACGGTTCTCGAGATATGCGAAGGACACACAGACAGACAGATTCCTTGCTTTATAGTAGCCTATGATAAATGCATAATCTAAGTTTGTTCTTCTGTATATTAAACGTTATTGTGATCGATTGTTTTTGAAAATTAAATGAGAAATACGAAGATTTACGAAGAAAAAAAAAGAAAAAAAAAAAAGGGTGCGACCAAATCATGTGCTGGTGCGACCAGCTGAGAAAGTTGGTAGCACCAGTGCTACCAGTGGGAAAGTCAGTCTGGAGCCCTGGTTCGTCATGTTCACAGAGAGAGAACGGAAAACTTGGACAAGAAGAAACTGTGTCAAGAATTTGTTAAAGTTACTGATCGTCGCATGCACGTTTTTGGGTGATTTCAGAATCAGTGTCCCAGCGTCCCCGGTGTAAACGACACCTATGCCCTCTCCTGCTCTTCAATCTCCTTTGTTCCTCCAGTGGCTCTCTCCCTCTCCCTCTTCCTCTTCCCTGTAAAAACTGTTCACCTCAACAAATAATTTCATCTCTAAGTAAAGTGTCCGCCACACGTGAGCGGAATGAAATGCTGGTATGTTTAATAGAGACTTTGCAAGTGCAGCCAAATAAACTCTAAAAAAGTGCAAATAAACTCTCAAAGCATTCTCATTTGTTAGTTAACATTTCTTGGTGCAAGCTATTTTTCAGAACATTTTTAACAAATTATGCTTTTAAAAAGTGATGGGGACAAAATCGGCCATTTCGCGTCCCCAGTGTAAATGACACCTATGATGACACAACATAACATTACAACAGTGCGCGCAATAAACAGGCATTCTGGAGTTGTACCACACGAGGGCGCCGATGCATTCATGTTCATCCACTCCTCTGCTCAGTCAGGCGCCCTCTTCTTCTGGCAGGAGAAAAATGGCAGAAGAAAAAGAAGAAAGAAAAAAAAATCGCAAAAAGAAAACGGAAGAACCGCTCAAGTACGGGACTATTGCACGAAACTTGATTGAAAGTGCAGTGAGCGCTCTGCAAAAATCGAGTCGTCTCAACCACTTGCATGAAAAACTCCTGCAGTGGTTTATAAATTCCTTCAAGATGTCTATTTAATTTTTTCTTTTTTTTTTTTTTACATTTCAAAAACATTTCGTTTATTGGTTCTGTCATGTTTGGCTGACAGATTACACTGTATGGAACTTTTGTGCACTTGGTCATAAAGTGACATTTTGATTTCTGAAGGGTGATAGATCATTTGAATATTCAATGTAAATTTTGATTATTCAAAAATGCAAATTGCTAGCTGCAGCCCTAGGCACTAGTAAAGCTTTTAGTTAGACTGTAAAATCAGTTCAAAAGAAAACGGGAAATTATTTACAGGAGTAAAATGTACTGTGTGTAAAGAACTGGTCTGACTGTTCAGGTTCAGATTAAGCTCCAGTCCCTTCACTAACCCGGTCCTGCTGTTTAAAGTGACACTTCACTTCAGCAAAACATTTCTTCTTCATTTAAACGTACCGTGCGGATATTTTGCCTTTAAAGTTTACAGCACAGTTGGTCCGGACAGTGCTGCTAGAAAACGATAAATTTCTGACCTCCGAGCCAAAAGGAAGGAGAAGGATGAGACGGTGACATCACAAGAGCCTGAAGTGGGGCGTGTTGTTACCTGCTGGTTCTCAACCTTTTGATTTGACCTTTCTTCTTGGAGGAAACGGTCTGGCTGAGCGCTCTCCTTCATGCGGATTTTCATCAGCGACGTCCTGCTTCACGTTCGCTCGGTTCCACAGAGTCGCACTGGGAAGCTGCCCAGTACGACCACAGCCTTCTACTGGTTTCCACTGAGCAGCGCCACCAGACCAGTTTGGGGGTTACACGCCTTGCTCAAGGGCGGCTGCGTTTCTCGTTCACTTTCCAGCCTACATTTTATCCAGACGGTGTGGAGACTCAAACCAGCGAGCTTCGGGTCACACTCCTGCCGCTCTAACCTCAAGATAACTGTGACACTATCAAGCGGTTGTTATGTTCAGGCTATTTCATGTGATTCGTTATTTAAAGAACTAAATAAAACATAAGTACACCTCACTTAGGCGGCTGTCTTTAACTCCTTTTCCCCTCAAAGAAGAAAAGTGACGCCTCTTGCGATTTTCAAATCGCACCAGTCGATCCTACGGTTCTGACATCTTTTTTTTTTATTTGCTGCGCGGCCCCGCCTCCGGTTCAGGCTCTGGTGGCGACTCCATCCTCTTCTCAAGTCAGAAAAAGCTTCCCAGTTTTTCCCAGACTCCCCTCCTCAGTCTCCCTCCCACATGCAGTCGCAGTCGCGCAGCGGGTTTCTCTGCCGCATGGTGGTGATGACGCTGATCCGGTTGTCGGACAGAGCGCGCAGCTGGCTGATGAGGTCCTGGACGCCCGGGCTGGGCCAGGGGTGACCGTTCAGGTAGTCCCTCAGGATGTAGGACCGCTCCACCAGCAGCTCCAGCTGCACCAGGTGCCGCAACCGGTGGAGGCTTAGGAGATCCTTCTCCGGTTCCCTACGGAAAAACCTGAGGGACAAGAGAGGAGAAAAGCTTAAATGTCCCATCTGGTGTAAAACAGGATGGATGGTCTATCTAAACATGGTGAAAGTATCAAAACGCACGGTCGCCAACTAAATCCACACAATCCATATTAGAACAGCGAGCCTCTAAACGAGTCGTTTGGACTTCCGTAACTTTGTGGCGTCACAAAGGTTCGCTCATTATCATTTCTGTAAGAAATAATAGACTAACAAAGTGTTTTTTTCAAAGCGGTCGAGCGGTCGTCATCGTTTATTACCGGAGAGTTTTCCCTACCTGTAGCCGCCGGGCCGCGGCGTCTCATGTTTCGCTCTCGAAACGGTTAGCCAATCGGAACAGAGGGGTCGTGAATATTAATGAGCCTTAAAGACACGGCGACAGAAACGGCCTGTTCTTGGTAAGGCTCAGAGAGATGCTGGAAAATGAACGTGGAGAAATGGATTGAGAGTGTTTTTGGTTCATGACACCACACACACAGCTTTGAATGGACCTCAAGACACAAAATAAAACTCTGGACAGTGCAGAATATGGGACCTTTAAAAAGTGCAATGAGTAAGATTTTTACTGTCCCATAAAACAAAATGACCATAATGAATCTTTGGTGTGGCACCAAAATGCCTGAAAATGCGAGTCTCAGGCGTCTCACAAGAGAACTGCAGTGCGGTTCGTTAGGAGTGAGAACATAATCCAACCAACTACAGGAAACAACCCCAAAAACACAAGGGATTATGGGTATACACTACCAGTCAAAAGTTTGGACCCACCTGATTGAATGTTCTATGTTTTTCATTTTCTTAAAGCCATTTTGATCTAAAGGCTTCTGCTTAAATGCTTGAAATTAGTTTCTTAGACAAATATAAATAGTGAAGTTGATCCTATGTATGAATTTCTTTCCAAAGAATCTAAAATATAAGATAGTTTTGATTTGTTTAACACGTTTTTTGGTCACTGCGTAATTCCATTTGTGTTATTTCATAGTTTTGATGTCTTTACTGTTATTCTAAAATGTGAACAAATTGTAAAAATAAAGAAAAATGTGGTGTGTCCAAACTTTTGACTGTTAGTGTATATTCCGCTATTTCTTCATGTGTTCTTAACTGGTTTGAACACCAGAGAAGGGAAATTATGGGAGAGAGTGCAAAGTTACAGCGATTTATAATCAGATTAGCTTTGGAACAAACCGACCGGTGCGGCCGGCGGACAAACAGAAGTTAGTTTCTCACCGTATCCTGAGAGTCCTGAGCTGAGGAAACAGCATGGGGATTCTCCGGCAGAGACTCCCGCTGGAGCGGTTCTGCTCGATGTCCAGGTGCAGGAGGCCCGGGACTTTGGGCGCGATGGAGTCCATGTCCTTCAGCGTGATGGCGACACGCAGCGTCAGCCGGGTCACGCTGGAGGGAATGGTGGTGGTATAGGCGCCGAGAGAATTCCCACCTGGAGAGGAGGACACAGCAGACCGGATGACATAAACGTTTGCATGTTTTCTTTGCCACGTATTTCTCATGGAAAACCTGCCAAGGGAGAAGCTCTTCATACCAGGAAACACAAAATCAGAATTAAAGGGGCAGTAATTCAGGTTTTTACTGCCCCATACCACAGACTGGTCATAATAAATCTGCAGGGGATTGATAGGGATGTCGATCAATAAGATATTCAGCACCGTGGAAAATATTGCAATATCTGTGACATCCTATCAATCCGCTACAGATTTATTATGACCAACTACTACTACTACTCTGCTACAGCTACTGCACCTACTACTACTGCTACTACTACTATTACAACTACTCTGTTACTACTACTACTGCTACTACTACTATTACAACTACTCTGTTACTACTACTGCTGCTACTACTACTAGTACTGTTACTACTACTAGTGCTACAACTACTCTGCTACTACTATTGATACCGCTACCACCACTACCATTATCACTACTGCTTTTGCTACAACTACTACTCATACAACTAGTACTATTGCTGCTACTACTTCTACTAATAATACAAACAACAGTCTTTACTGTACTTTAGCTACGATGGCCTCTCATAGCTGGAAAATTTCCCCCACTGCTAGAAAAATACATTGTAAATACACTGAAAATTCATAATCTGGCTTTATTGCTCAGTCCGCTCAAAGAACTTACAATTGCAATTGCAGCACCATTGTCCAGATATTATGGAATAAAAATGTAAATAAGAGCCATTATTTAACTGCAACACCTACTAGAGATAATCCTGGAAAAGGCCCAGGACTGAACCTGGATCTCAGAAACCAAAATCAACACATCTACAAAAAACACATCTAAAGGAAAACCTGAATAACAAACCAGAGAGCGACTCACTGCCCGACTTACCGATGATGGTGAGCGTCGCCAGCTGGCTGAGCGGACTGAGCCAGGACTTGAGGCGGCACTCGATGCCCTCCCTCATGTACTTGTATCGGATGGTGAGAGAGCGGAGCGAGGACAGGCTCCTCAGGGCGTTCTCCGGCAGGATGGTTTCTGGGTAATCCACCAGCTCCAGACTGGTCAGGGCCGGGCCGCCGTACTGGGACACTCCTGAGGGAGGGAGGACAGATGTTTCATGTTCTTTAATAAAACACGGGACTTCCTGCTGTGTGGACTTCTCATGCCGGGACAAAATCACAGCCCCGGGCCTTTCTGTGTGGAGTTTGCATGTTCTCCTCCCACAGCCCAAAGACATGCAGGTCAGGTGGACTGAAGACCCTACATTGCCCATAGCGTGTTTGTGTGTAGTATGGTATATGATGTAACATATGATGTATGTATGTATATGATGTAGTTAATGATGTATATGAAGTATGTATATGATGTAGGGCTGCAACTAACGATTATTTTCATTGTCGATTAATCTGTCGATTATTTTCTCGATTAATCGATTAGTTGTTTTGGTCTATAAAATGTCAGAAAATGGTGAAAAATGTCGATCAGTGTTTCCCAAAGCCCAAGATGACGTCCTCAAACGTCTTGTTTTGTCCACAACCCAAAGATATTCAGTTTACTGTCATAGAGGAGTAAAGAAACCAGAAAATATTCACATTTAAGAAGCTGGAATCAGAGAATTTTGACTTATTTTTCTTAAAAAATTACTCAAACCGATTAATCGATTATCAAAATAGTTGGCGATTAATTTAATAGTTGACAACTAATCGATTAATCGTTGCAGCTCTAATATGATGTAGTATAGGATGTATATGATGTGTGTATATATACATGTAGTATATATATAACATGTATATGATGGTATGTAAAGCCCTTTGGTGTGACTGGGACGATTTCAGCACACCAAGAAGAAGCTGGAAACATTTTTAAGACCTCTAAGAATTCAAGACTTTAAGAATTTAAGACTAGACTCCTAACTGCATTACATTCAAACACAACGCATGCAATTTAAACCACAGGCAAGAGATTTCCTCTCAGCTGCATTCATAACTCTAACGACCATTTACAGAGTCAAACTTCTCACAAACAAGACTGACTTGGGACTAGAACAAAGTTGACTTGGTCACACCTCTGCCTTTTTGTAAGGTTAAGAAAGAAAGAAAGAAAGAAAGAGACAGGAGGAGGAGACAGGAGTCAGGAGGAGGAGACAGCAGCTCCCAGGTGAGGTTCAGGTTGTGTTCCCGTCTTCCTGAGCTCACCTGTCTGCTGGAAGGGGTTGGGCGGGCTGAAGTAGTCGTCGGGCAGCGGGTCGGACGGCTCCCCCCTCATGCCCCAGGACAGGTGCTTCAGCTTCTTCAGCTTGAACAGCATGTGGTGGAAAACATTCCGGGGCACGGGCCGCACCCCGTCCGGCAGCCCGAACCCGTCCCCCTGCTGGTGGTACAGCAGGTGCTGCAGGTTCAACAGGTGGGACACGGCGTAGATGAAGTCCACCGTGCAGGTGAGGCGGACGTTGCACACGCTCAGGTGCGTCAGCTGGTACTGCAGGTGCTCGGTCAGACTCTGCCCCAGCATGGGCTCGTACCAGGTGGCGTTCCGCACCCCCAGCTCCCTCAGACCGGGGAAGCTGCTCAGGTTATCGAGGTACTTCTCCTTGTACAGCCGCCCGCCGTCCACGAACACGATAGCGGTCAGGCTCGGGAGGAACTTCACGAGCCGCCGCCATTCTCTTCGCCGCAAATGCCGCACCGCGACCCGGGTGATCTTGCGGCTGTGCAGGGCGCTCCAGAAGCCGTAGTTGTAGCGGCGGACGTCAGACAGAATCACCGTGAAGTCCTTCCACAGGGACGGGTGGTCGATGAGCTTCTTCAGGTACTTGCAGCAGGTGCGGACGGTGTGTTTCTCCTCGGTGGTCAGGAACCGAAAGACGCAGACCCAAACTTCTGGTGGAAGTTGTGGGAATTCCTCCATGAGTAGCATGGCAAGCTACACACCCCGCGACGGATAAAGCTGCAGCTCAGCCCGCGTCGGGGAGGGAAAAGCCGGATAAAGTCACATTTGTGTCGTTTAGGGGAAACTTCTCGACACTTCGGCTAAATGTAATACGGTGCAAATGAGCGAGTTAAGGCTGTTATTGAAGAGGTTATGAATGCGGACGCGGCTAGCTGCTAGCTGACCGCTTCTGGACCAAGGGACGCTGTACTTCCTCACATACCGACGTCGCGCTGAGATGACGTATATTGTTTAGGGAAATAACGGGTGTTTTTTTTATGTACATAATGATAATAATAATGATAATCAACTTTATTTGTATGACACCTTTCAAAACGAAGTTACAAAGTGCTTTACAATAAAATATAAAAAATAATTAAATAGTAAAACAATCAACTATGCAATAGAATGCAATAAAGACATAGGCTATACTTGAAAAGAAATTCAGTGTAGTTTATTTTATTTATTTCTCTTTATACCTTGCCTTGTTTTCTGTTTTTTTTATTGATTTCCCCGATGCTTCTGTTGTTTATATACAAGCTGTACTTTGCATCATAAGTGCAATGTTAAGGTTTATGTTTGGAGGCCCAGTGATAATGTTGTGATTGTTCAAGTTTAAAAAAAAATACTAATAAACATATTCAATAATGGTACAAATTATTATCAATAACAAATTCGTTTTAACAAGAGCCAAGCATTATAAAATAAAATTAAAGTATAGAGTATGGATGAGTTATAGTATAGAGTATGGATGATTAATCGTAATGATTTGAAACAGTGATAAAGGTCTTTGTGACAAGTGACATTAATAACTAACTCCTATTTTCTATTCTCTATAACTACCAAATATGACATCGCCTCCAGTAGAGTCAGTCAAACTAAATTCTTCATTGTCTAACCAGGCTGTGTGTCTTCCCAATAAACAGAAGTATCAGATGTGTTTGATTGATCAGCTTGATGTAAGCTTTTATTTTTGATCTCTTCTGGTTTGGTGAAGAAGAAAAGTCTCTCTGGGTGCAGAAGACGCTGGAAATGCAACTTTAGATGCCGACTTCCTAAAAAGGCAACGAGGAGGAGAAGCAGAGAAGTGATGATTCTTCTGTGAAAACAACTCTGATCTCATACTGTATACACTAACAGTCAAAAGTTTGGACACACCACATTTTTCTTTATTTTTACTATTTTCCACATTTTAGAATAACAGTTAAGACATCAAAACTGTGAAACAACACAAATGGAATTATGCAGTGACCAAAAAAGTGTTAAACAAATCCAAACTATCTTATATTTTAGATTTTTTTGCCTTGATGGAAAGGCAAAGGCGTTGGAAAGAAATTCATACATAGGATCAACTTCACTATTTATATTTGACTAAGAAACTAATTTCAAGCATTTAAGCAGAAGCCTTTAGATCAAAATGGCTTTAAGAGAATGAGAAACACATAACATTCAGTCAGGTGGGTCCAGACTGTTGACTGGTGGTGTGAATATATACTGTATGTGTATAGTTGAGTATCAGCATCTGACTATATGGGTAGTCAGATACATTTGCACATTTGCTGTTTTGCTCTTATTTTGTACTTTTAATCACGCTCTTATTTCTTTCACATCTTAATTTTTGCTGTTGATGTTCCAGCTCCGTCTCCTTTTCCCTGTTCTGTAATCTCCCCCATTTTGAAAAGCACTTTAACTCCTTTAAAGCACTAAATAAATAAAGTTGGCCGGATATCTTCACTTCCTACACTAGGGACCACAAGTGTGGACTCAAGTCACGATACTAATAGCTTGAGACTTGATGCATGAAGAGAAGACTCGAGACTCGACTTGACTTGGGTTCTGGTGACTTGGGACTTGACTCTGACTTGTACTTTGATGACTTGAAAAGGTTTCTAAAGTCTTGACTTGAGATCTTGTGTTTGTGTAAATGACTTAGATTGAAAGTGATGAGATTTGTTCCAGCGGACGACTGAATTTAAATTCTGTTTTCTGAATTTGTATGGAATGATTGAATTTATTGAAGTTGAAACTGATTATAGAAATCAAACTCATGATGCTCTCACCAAGTTTTTATCCTATTAAAACCATATTGCATTGAAAAGTCCTAGATATTTAGTTTTCTTTAAGATATTAAATTGATACTGGACTCTTGATTTGTTCTGACTTGACTTGCTGTTCTACATTTAGACTTGAGACTTGACATTAATGACATGGACTTGACTTGGTAATATACATTTAGGCTTGAGCCTGGATGTGGATTCAAAAAACACAGTTCATAACCACTGCTGATCAAATAAATTTTATTTTAGTTTTTCATCTGTTTGTTAATGTATATTAGTACATCTAAATTAAACCAAAAAATTAAAAAAAATATCCCAAATGTTTTGGGAGAAGAGCAGGAAGAGAAGATCTTTAATGGAGAGAAGTGAGAAGACACTACACCGTCCAGAGGGGGTCAAAGGTCATTTGACAGTTTAGCAGATGGTGAAAATCAACAGAGTTTGGGATTATCAGGCATTCTGACCAGGAAGTATTATAGGTAGGAGAAGCAGGGAGAGAGACAACAGCATCTGGATTAGTCTGAAAGCTCAAACTGACGACCATCAACAGGAATTTTGAGTTCAGAAACTCAAAACACTTTGTAAATTTAAAAAGGAAAAATCCCCTCAGATCCTCTTCCACTGTTAGATCTCATCAGTCTGTGATGTTCAACACATTCCAGCAGTTACTTTGTGATGAAGTGTTGGGATTTACTTTTTCAGTGAACCCACTTTCCCTCAACCTGCCTCGTCTACTTCTACTGCAGTTTGTGATTTCCTACGTTTCCCAAAATCCCTTTCAACAACCCCCAGAGAAGAGTGGACTTGTTTTCAGCTGTGGGTTTTACCTGTAGGTAGAGAGAGAGATAATAACGATAGTGACGTGAGAGTTTTTGCTGTCGAGAAAAAGTGAGGCTCTCCTTTTACTCAAACCTCAACCTGTCTCTCTGCTGCAGTGCATTCTGGTCTCTCTCCTGCTCCTGTGGTGGAGAAACTGGTCTCTCTCCTCTTCTACGATGGATTTCTCCCTGTATGATTGTTGAACGTCTCTTGGTGCAAAATGGCGGCTCTAGAAAGAAGCCCTCGCTCTTTGATTCTGAGGGACTGACACCAAAACCTGACGTTTACCGCTGATGTTTTACATCCTGAAACATTTTCTCATATCAAACTCCACTGTAGCTGCTGGAAACATCTGGAGGTGACGTCACCTCGTCTACGATTGGCCGGTTATCCACCAAGAAGAAAAATACAAACCAAACTACTAAAAACAAACTACTGAATGGAGCATGGAATGAAAGATACATCGCTAATAGCTGTTTTTAACAGGTTTAACAGGTTTTACCAAGTGTTTTAGGTGCAGTTTCCCCGTTCTGGATAAGAAGCATCAGATAAACAGCCAACATGTAGAATGTAGTGTGAATGTAAGTTATTGTCAGTATATTTCTGCACCAGTTACACCAGGACAAATCCCTGTTCTTGGTGATTAAACTGACTTGGTTTCTTAACATACAATCAAAAACAAGCTTGAAGGTAACGGCCGGTGTGTGAAGTGACCGTTTCACCTCTGAATGTTACACAGTAAGAGCTTTCAAACGCACCCAGAGTGGCTGGGAGAAGAAACAAGCAGCCCTTTTCACACATTCATAGAGCATTTCCATCCACAAGTCATTTTACATCATTTCACACAGCGTGTCACACATTTAGGACACAAACTGGCAAAGTATGAATGCATGGTCAGGCTTTTTCACTCTCTGTTTGCCATAATGACCCTCTGTCTGGGTCATTATGGACTCCACAGTGTCTGGAGAAGCTGGCACCCCCTAAAAAAAGGAGTTAGATTGGTATTTTTTTTGGTGTCACATAGTCTAAATGCTGTTTCAGAGGCTTTTACACGCCACAAAAGTAGTCAGTTCAGTAGTCAATCTTCATTCAAAAGGAGATATTGGTGTTTATTTTAGTTCCCTCATTCCAGAAGAACCATGCCCATCTCAGTTCATTCACAGTCAAAGTCCTTTCTTCCCAGTTGTTTCACTGAGAGGGGGAGAAGGTGAGGATCATCCATCCGATCACGAAGTAGAAGAGGAACACCGGGTAGACCACCAGGGCTTTGCGGTTGGGCGGCTGGCTGTCGGCGAGGAAAGCCGTGGAGGCGAAGGTGGACCAGCCGAACGAGGCGGTGACCACGACCAGCCGGACGACGAAGCTCACTGTGCCGGACCCGCCGAGCAGGACGACCCGGCACACCACCATGGCCACGGTGAGCGGCATGACGCAGTACCCGAGCACGCAGAGGCTCTGGAAGAAGGAGATGGTCCCGCCCAGCAGCTTGGAGTTCAGGGTGATGATGATGGAGCCGAACCAGATGATGACAAACACCTCGGCGAACTGCGGGCCGCCGTCGTCCTTGCTGTCCGCCGAGCCGCCCTGCAGCATCAGCGCCAGGGCGACGCACAGCAGCAGCGGGCCCCACAGGTCCCAGTCCCGCAGCAGCGCCGAGCTCTTCTTCGGGTACATGACGTGGACGAACTTGTTGCCCACCGCCTTCAGGTCCCGCAGGATGGTGTCCTTCACCGGCTCGTCCAGGGTGGAGTACTCATCGTCCTGTTTGGAGGAGCCGACCGGGACGGAGATGTCTCCCTCAACGGGAATATCCTCCGAGATGGACACGTCGGACAGACCCGCGAACGGCTTGCTGGCCTCCTCGACTTCCGCCATTTTCTTTCAGAGCCGCAGCTTTTAGGCGAAGCCTCTTCAACGACCGAATAATATCCCGAAGTCTAGACCGCGCCGATAAATCCCATTTAACTTTATTTAAACCAGACAGCAGTTGGAGCAGCGTCGCTGTTAGAAATCTTCTACAAACGATCGAAATAACTTCTATTCCAGTTCAACCGGACGGGCTGGATGATGTGACACCTTCCCACGTCAGCCGAGGATTGTTTACTTCCGCAAATGGTGACTCATATCCGTGTGGTGCGTTCAAAGACTCCTCCTAAACTTGTGAACTTGTAAATTAACCACACGAACAAGATAATATAGTTTATTGCAGTGGAAAAAGATTAATTCCAGCAAAGATTGTATCTGAATTGTACACATTTGAATTTGTTATGCTCATATGGAACCGATGAATTCAATAAATAAATACAACAATTTTATTTGTGAGAAACATTTTGAAATTGAATGCAGTGGCTTGAACTGTTATCTAATTTACCTTTTCAATTACTTAAATTTCGGTTTTCTCAATTCAAATTCACTGCCACTGGTATTTCTTGTTTCTATTATGTTCAAGCTCAAGGAAACGGAAAACTACAGACCGAGGAGGACACCCGAACGCATCATCACCGACATGTCGGCGTCTGATGACGCGAGCAGCACTCGACAGCCGTTGTTGTAGAATCGTATGTTTACATGCGCGCAGCTCAGGATTGTAACCGTTTCTAGTTTTAAAATGGATTAAATCTAATCGTTGGTAGCACAGTTTTATTCAGTGACATTTTAACAGAAGGTCAGAGGTCACCAGACAGCGGAAGGAGATGGATTACTGTAGGAAACAGCTGAAGTCAGACTGTGAGCAGCTGCTGAGCCGCTTCCAGCAGAGCGACTCCGTCCGCTTCGAGGTTTTCTCCGAAATCTGGAGGGAGATGAAGTTCTCACACATTTTCTAGTAAGTTCTGTCATACTCCACTATAACTAAAATATATTTATTACGTTATGTTACATACCCATATTTATTATATAGCCTGGGAAATATTGTTGTATGTTAGAAAAATGTCAGCCTCAAGTCTTGAGGCTCAAGTCAAGTCCCAAGTCTAAATGTAGATTACCAAGTCAGGTCCATGTCATTAATGTCAAGTCTCAAGTCTAAATGTAGAACAGCAAGTCAAGTCAGAACAAATCAAGAGTCCAGTATCAATTTAATATCTTAAAGAAAACTAAATATCTAGGACTTTTCAATGCAATATGGTTTTAATAGGATAAAAACTTGGTAAGAGCATCATGAGTTTGATTTCTATAATCAGTTTCAACTTCAATAAATTCAATCATTCCATACAAATTCAGAAAACAGAATTTAAATTCAGTCGTCTGCTGGAACAAATCTCATCACTTTCAATCTGAGTCATTTACACAAACACAAGATCTCAAGTCAAGACTTTAGAAACCTTTTCAAGTCATCAAAGTACAAGTCAGAGTCAAGTCCCAAGTCACCAGAACCCAAGTCAAGTCAAGTCTCAAGTCTTCTCTTCATGCATCAAGTCAAGTCTCTTGGATTTAACACTGTGACTGGAGTCTGACTATTTTAGGGAACAGGAGTGTAGCAGCTGACCCAGGATGTAAATATGATGTCGTGTCTCGTGTCTCTCAGCGGGACGCTCAGCTCGGAGAGGCGGGCGTTCAGCCAGCAGGTTCTGGACTCGGCCTGCAGCTTCTTCCTGCCTCCGTTCACCTTCCAGATCCGAGTCGGCGGACTCTACCTGCTCTACAGTCTGTTCCACTCACAAACCGCCGAGCCCAGGGAACCGGTCAGATTCCTCTCTGCTGTCTCTCTACTTTACTTTATTCACTTATATACACTCTACGAGCCAGTAATCCCTTAAAATAACCTTACATTTTCATTAATTCACCCCTTAATTCATTCAGTTAATTAAGGAAGTTATTAATGGAGGAGAAATCCCTCGAAACCTCATTCAACACCCCTTAATCTTGACTCCTTACTTTCTAATTTATTGTAAAATTCAGGGAGACAAGAACTTTTCCATTAATTTCCACTTAAACCTGCACAAAAGGCATGAAAAATCCCTTAATTTCAAGTGACTCTGTGAACCTGATGGATAATTAATGTTTATGTAATGAGAAATTAAGGACATTTCAGGGATAAAATTAAGGGATTTGGTTTCGCAGTGAACACATGACAATAAAAACAAATACATGACAATCAAGACAAACACATTATTATTATGAACTCTCTCTCTGTATATTTCCTTGTGCGTTTTCTGCTGTTGGTCATACTTTAACTTCTTCTTCTTCTTCTTCTGTGGTGTCCAGATCCGCCTCGCCCTGAAGGACTGGGAGGAGGTGAAGAAGTTTGAGGTCGACGCCGCGGAGGCTCAGCACCTCGACGCCGTCTACATCCTGCGACAGCTGCTGCATCGCAAGGCCTTCTACTTCACCGCCATGCCAGGACCGGTGAGGCTGCACAACAGGAGAATACACAACATTATACACACACACACACACACACACACACACACACACACACACACACACACACACTGCCAGTCAACAGTCTGGACACACCTGATTGAATGTTCTCTGTTTTTCATTCTCTTAAAGCCATTTTGATCTAAAGTCTTCTGCTCAAATGCTTGAAATGAGTTTCTTAGACAAATATAAATAGTGAAGTTGATCCTATGTATGAATTTCTTTCCAAAGCCTTTGTCTTTCCATCAAGGCAAAGATTCTAAAATATAAGATAGTTTTGATTTGTTTGACACTTTTTTGGTCACTGCACAATTCCATTTGTGTTATTTCATAGTTTTGATGTCTTTACTGTTATTCTGAAATGTGGAAAAATAGTAAAAATAAAGAAAAATGTGGTGTGTCCAAACTTTTGACTGAGGGATTCCCGCAGCACTCCACCTTGTAAACTCCTAAAAAAAAAAAAAAAGAAAACTCCATTATTTAACTGCAACTAACTCCTTCTTCTTCTTCATCTTCTTCTTCTTCTTCTTCTTCTCCTCTCCTGGCAGCTGTTTTTCAGAGTGAAGAGGAAAACTGAAAGGTTGCCGCTGTGTGAGAGCTTCATGGAGCGAGCGTCTCGTCCGCAGGAGCTGTTCAGCGTGGATCTGCTGGAGGTGAGGAGGAAGAGGAGGAGGAGGAGGAGGAGGAAGATCTGATCTGATCTGATCTGATTTGATTTGATCTGACTTCTTTTAAAAAGTCACAGTGAAACAGCATTTTAAGAACATCCTGTGTCTGCAATTTGACGTATTTCCAGTTGGAACAGGATGTTGGGGCGGGACAAAACGCAGCGAGGGATCAATCAAATGTGTAAACCAATGGGAGATCAGTTAGGCATTTGGAGAAAGTTTTATTTGATGGGAGGAGCAGAGGATGGGAGGTTAAAAGTATGTGAGTGTGTCGCCTCCTGGTGGAGAATGAAGATAAAGACACACTCTTACAGGAAGAAAAAGTAATTGGATTTGATATAAAAACAATAAATATTTGTACATATTTTGGTTATTGTTAAACAGATGTATATTATGACGTGGAAAATTAGCTAACAAGGTGAAAAAGTGATTTTTAATCTCATTGTGACTTTAATGACACCTTGACATGTTGTATTTAGGTAGAGAGACACATACCAAGGTACATGGATAGATACAGAAAAAAAGAAAGACGGAAAGAAAGACAGACAGATGGACAGAAAGACTTTCATTCCAAAATCAGGCAGACAAGATCATACCCATCCTGGTCCGTCTCCCCGAGGACCAGGATTGAAAACTACTGGCTTTCAGCATTTCTGAGGATAGAATCATTTGTGTTTCTGGAAAAATTACCGGATCAATTCCCAATTTCAGGCAACAATTTCCCCCCCCCAAAAAAAACAGATATGTAGCATTTTTGGATTTAAACCATTCAAATGCAAATGTTTCCGCGTCTGAAGCGGTGTCGTGATCCGGCTTCTTGCAGGAGCTGTCCAACGTCCACGAACACTACGAGCGGCTGAAGACGTCCATCTCCTCGTCTGCCGGCGAGCCGGATCCGTCCGTCAACCTGATCCGGAGAGACCTGCTGCCTCAGCTCCGCAACACCGTGCTGGACTTCCACAAGTGGCAGAAACAGAAGGTGAGACGTTTCTACGGGTCTGTCTCTCTAGGGGTCTGTCTCTCTACAGGTCTGTCTCTCTAGGGGTCTGTCTCTCTACGGGTCTGTCTCTCTAGAGGTCTGTCTCTCTAGGGGTCTGTCTCTCTACGGGTCTGTCTCTCTAGGGGTCTGTCTCACTACGGGTCTGTCTCTTTACGGGTCTGTCTCTCTACGGGGTCTGTCTCTACGGGTCTGTCTCTCTACTGTCTCTCTAGGGGTCTGTCTCTTTAGGGGTCTGTCTCTCTAAGGGTCTGTCTCTCTAGGGGTCTGTCTCTCTAGGGGTCTGTCTCACTACGGGTCTGTCTCTTTACGGGTCTGTCTCTCTATGGGTCTGTCTCTCTATGGGTCTGTCTCTCTAGGGGTCTGTCTCTCTAGGGGTCTGTCTCTCTATGGGTCTGTCTCTCTATGGGTCTGTCTCTCTATGGGTCTGTCTCTTTACGGGTCTGTCTCTCTAGGGGTCTGTCTCTCTAGGGGTCTGTCTCTCTAGGGGTCTGTCTCTTTACGGGTCTGTCTCTCTAGGGGTCTGTCTCTCTAGGGGTCTGTCTCTCTAGGGGTCTGTCTCTCTAGGGGTCTGTCTCTCTACGGGTCTGTCTCTCTACGGGTCTGTCTCTCTAGGGGTCTGTCTCTCTAGGGGTCTGTCTCTACGGGTCTGTCTCTCTAGGGGTCTGTCTCTCTACGGGTCTGTCTCTCTATGGGTCTGTCTCTCTATGGGTCTCTCTAGGGGTCTGTCTCTCTACGGGTCTGTCTCTCTATGGGTCTCTCTAGGGGTCTGTCTCTCTAGGGGTCTGTCTCTCTACGGGTCTGTCTCTCTAGGGGTCTGTCTCTCTAGGGGTCTGTCTCTCTAGGGGTCTGTCTCTCTACGGGTCTGTCTCTCTACGGGTCTGTCTCTCTAGGGGTCTGTCGCTCTATGGGTCTCTCTAGAGGTCTGTCTCTCTAGGGGTCTGTCTCTCTAGGGGTCTGTCTCTCTAGGGGTCTGTCTCTCTAGGGGTCTGTCTCTCTAGGGGTCTGTCTCTCTACGGGTCTGTCTAGGGGTCTGTCTCTCTAGGGGTCTGTCTCTCTAGGGGTCTGTCTCACTACGGGTCTGTCTCTCTATGGGTCTGTCTCTCTACGGGTCTGTCTCTCTAGGGGTCTGTCTCTCTACGGGTCTGTCTCTCTACGGGTCTGTCTCTCTAGGGGTCTGTCTCTCTAGGGGTCTGTCTCTCTACGGGTCTGTCTCTCTAGGGGTCTGTCTCTCTACGGGTCTGTCTCTCTAGGGGTCTGTCTCACTACAGGTCTGTCTCTCTAGGGGTCTGTCTCTCTAGGGGTCTGTCTCTCTAGGGGTCTGTCTCTCTAGGGGTCTGTCTCTCTACGGGTCTGTCTCTCTAGGGGTCTGTCTCTCTAGGGGTCTGTCTCTCTACGGGTCTGTCTCTCTATTTTCTATATATTCTATATATTTCTATATATCAATATATATCACAATATGGCTCATGTATGTAAAAAGAGTTTTAAAGAACATTTTCTTGTCATCAAGTTGGACAGCAGAATTGTGTCACGATATCAAAACATCTTCATATCATCACAATATAATTCCAGTGAAAGACGATAAACGTTAATATTGAATTATTAATGTTTTCTCAGTTGTATTCTCCTCATACGTTACAGTCTGCTGATGTGTTTGTCCTGTGATCTCAGACGGCTCCATGTGAAGCTGACGCAGACGGCGGGGAGGGAACGTCCGCTCAGCAAGAGGCGAGTTATAATTCATCTTATCGTTAAGTCTGAGCTGCGGGACGGCGCCTCGTCAAAGTGTTCCAACTCCAGCTGGTCAAAATGTCCGATGATGGATGAGCGGCGGCGTGAGGTCAGGCAAAACCGTTGAGGAATAACTGGAAGAAGAGGAGCAGGTGCGTTCAGAAAGCGTCCTGCAGGATCGACACACGGTGACGTCCCGTCTGCTGTCCGGAGCTGAACGGTCCCGCAGCCGCTCTCTGACTGCTCTTAGATTGTCTTAAAGGTTAAAGGTCATGACCGGGGTTTAGATTTTATATCAGCAGAAATGATACCATTAAAGCAGAACTAAACCCCCAAACCCAAATCTGTGTGAAGCCTGGCGTCTAATGGTAAAAAGCTGCTGAAATTGCCATCTGCTATTGGCTGATCTTTGGTGATGTCACCAAAGATTTAAACCCCACATGCCAGCTGGACTTCTCTTGCAGGACACTGAATATTTGAACTGAAGTGAATTAAACGGAGTCCTTCTTTCCTTGCTGGCTGCGCCTGTTAAAACGTGCAGTATCAGTGTTGACCAGCAGGCGGCGCTGCAGTCCTGACTCCTCCTCTCTGTCTCTCCTCAGAGCTCCAGACGAGCCGAACTTCTCGCCTCCATCAAGTCCAAGTCCTACGGACAGGCGGTCGAGGTTCGTCTACATCTGTTTTTATGTTTTTATTGAAGCTCAGATGATAATCACAACTTCACGTTACATTTTGTTCGATTTAGATGAATTAAGTGTATAAACATGTTAACAAAACAAACCTACATCTGTTACCAGACAGTTTTAGGTCGGACCGCACAACTAATTGTGTATCATCAAATGTCTTGATTTTAGTTTACAGAATTCATTATTACCGATTGGCATATCGGTAATAATGAAACGATGATCGATCGGTAACGATAATTTAATATCAAAATAGAAAACAGAAAAACAGAAAATTTTGTGTAATTTTTTTGTTAATTTGTTGCCCCTTGGATAAATGCGAATTGAGACTTTGGACCCTTTTTATTATTTTTTAAATTATTATTATTTTGTGTGTGTGTGTGTGTCCTCAGGCCTCCAAGGCGCGGCGTCACCGTCAGGTCGAGGTGGAGTCAGCCGGTCATGACAGCGGCCCGTCCGGCTCGGCGTCTCTTGGTGACAACAGGAAGCTGTCACTCAAGGCCAGAACCGATGAGAACATGCAGCTCAGAGGTAAAACCCTCCTTCAGGCCTCGCATCCCTGCCTCCATCCAGTAGTTAGTTGTTTTTCTTCTTGGTGGATAACCGGCCAATCGTAGACGAGGTGACGTCACCTCCAGATGTTTCCAGCAGCTACAGTGGAGTTTGATATGAGAAAATGTTTCAGGATGTAAAACATCAGCGGTAAACGTCAGGTTTTGGTGTCAGTCCCTCAGAATCAAAGAGCGAGGGCTTCTTTCTAGAGCCGCCATTTTGCACCGAGAGACGTTCAACAATCATACAGGGAGAAATCCATCGTAGAAGAGGAGAGAGACCAGTTTCTCCACCACAGGAGCAGGAGAGAGACCAGAATGCACTGCAGGAGCAGGAGAGAGACCAGAATGCACTGCAGCAGAGAGACAGGCTGGGGGTTTGAGGAAGAGGAGAGACTCTCACTTTTTCTCGACAGGAAAAACTCTCGCTCCAGTATCGTTATCTCTCTCTCCCTCTTCTCCGGGGCTTGTTGAAAGGCATTCTGGGAAACGTAGTAAATCACTAACTGCAGTAGAAGTAGACCAGGCAGGTTGAGGGAAAGTGGGTTCAGCAAAATAGTAAATCCCAACACTTCATCACTAAATAACTCCTGAGATGTGTTGAACATCACAGATTGATCAGATCAAACAGTGGAAGAGGATTTTTCCTTGAAGTTGCAGGTTGTGTGAAATAATCCTCGTTAACATTCTGTGTTTGTCAGGTAAAATGTGGAAGGAAACCGTCAGCTCCACCAGTCTGTGTCACCTGACCACGCTGGACTCTGTTCCTGAAGGTACGAGACGAACGGCAGCACATCCACACTCCCTCAGACACGCTTTACACTTCCTGGTTTGGGTTTCTCAGCTGTTTTCTGCTCTTTCTGTCTGTTTTCTATGGAGATAAAAAAAAAATGGGAAGGAAAGAATTTGGTAGAATTTAGAGAAATGGCGATCGTTTTTTTTCCCACCAACAGGAAAAAAAATGGTAGAGCTTTGAAAAATGGATCCTGGCAATTATTTTTTACCTGTTCATAGAAAGATATGCATATAAAGGAAACTAGACAAAATGAATATTGACTTAAGAACAAGAAAGAAATTGCCCAGATGCAGTTTTCTACGTTTTTTCCTGCTGTTGCCGTCTCAATATATCGACTTAATGATCAAGCTAACAGGAAGCTGATAATATTAAACTGTAGATCCCAAAGAGAGAATCCCCCTTGTTTTCTCTTCTGTGTTTTCTTCTTTCAAAATGTTCATACTCTCTTTATCTTGCTGCCAGTTCAGTCCAGTGCCTGATTTCCATGTTTTTCACCACGTTGTGATGTTTCTCTCTTCTTCTCTCTCCTTCCTCCGTTCAGACGCTCCAAGGAAGTTCATGAAATTCAAGTGGTGAAGAAGAAACTCTGCTGCTCCTGACCTCCCGACCTCCTGTTCACTGTTTCCTGCTGTTAGTTTCAGGATGAAAGTTTATTTACCTTTTAGAAAATATCAAGAATGTCACATACAGTATTTTATCTGATTCATGTATTTCCTCTAGCGTTGAGACAGGTTGCACTGCCAGGTCATGCTAGAAGATTGTATAAAAGAGAATGTGAAAGTGTATTTTTTATTTTGTTTTTTACATTTGAAAATGATTGAATTGTTGATAATGTTTTTTTATGACAGAGTAGAACCTCTTATGGCTGAAATTCAAAACTGATCTAAACTGATCAGCTGAACAAAATCTGGAGAAAAGCAACATTATTTTATTGACCATGCTGCACGTTTTGGGGCATTTGCTCATAATTTGCAAAATGTAAACAAAAATTGCAGTCAGTCGTCACAGCTGGAGACGTTCTCTGTGTTCTTTTCGCAAATTTGCCTCGATCGCTTGTTGAAAAATCTCCTATTATCTCTTTAAATGATGTTTACATTTTGTGGGAGAAATAATGTTTTCTCCGTCACCTCTGCCTCACAGTCAAGGGAACATGTGATCTGCATGTTAACATGTGATTTGTATGTTAGTATGTCAGCATGATACACGCCTCTCGTGTCTCCAGTCATGACAGCAGAATGTGTGTGTGTGCATGTTTCTACATTTTAACAAACTTTAGCAGGTAAATGAAAATATTGGAACGTTTCCCAAAAGGTTCTGCAGAGTTCAGTCTGTTTTCTCCGCTGCGGCTCAGCTTCGTTTTGTACAGCATGGTGTTTGAATATTTTATGAAGATTCATTTTGTTTATATAAAAACACACGTTTTTACAGTTTTACAATTTTGTCCTTTTTTATTTCCTTACATTTGGAGTCTCCACTTGGTGTGTTCAGGTTCACACTGAGCGACTCGGTCGATTTATCGCTCTATTGTGACTGATTGTGGGCGGGGCCAGAGATTGTGTCTATATAGTTGTCTAATTGTGCATTAATGCGCAAATCGAAGTTATCTGAAAAACAAATTCCCTACTTGGAAATTTCACATGAACGCCCTCCAAAGTCGGACGATGGAGTCAGAAACTTGCTACCCGAGCTTCCCAGTTATGACGCATGCTGACCTTTAACCTTCTCAGCAAGGCCAAAAAATTAAATCTGTGAGTCAGCAGTGAGAAATCACAGACGCATGCTCCTTTAATGCAAGTCTGAACTTAGTTAGCCGAACCTGACATCTGTTTGGAGTTCATGAATGCTCCTGAGTGCAGCGCTGTTTAGAGCCCACTCGGCCCAGATGTCGGACTTTCCCAGCGGCACCTGAACGCACAATAAGCTGCAAAGATTTTAACAAAACAAATACATGAAACATGGCAGTCTGATTTGTTGTTCATGTATTGTGATCATGTATTTGTCACTGCTTTGGTATTTCCTGTCATAATGTTGCATCGTTTTAACAAGATAATATAGCAAGCTTATGTATTATTAATTAAAAAACTAAGAAAACTTCAGAGTTAACCATCGACCCCGACGACGGACGCAGCCGTTTTCCAAGCATTGTGTCTGAGACGTTTATTGAAGCCTGCCGTCCATTTTCCAGATACATTTATTATGTTAACAGCATTATTACACTATTAGCTGCAAAATGATGTTAATGAATCAACCACATTAAACAGGCTTCTTACAGTGTGAACATGCTGAACTGTGTGAATGTGAAGCAGAAGCCCGGTGCCAGAAAAAGGATGAAGAAAACTTAGTGCTGAGATTGGAAACTGCATGTTTTTGTGATTAGTAATAGTTAAGTGTCTCAGTTCTGTTTATTATACCCTATCATGGCCAGGGACAATACTTGATTCTGATTGGCTGGAAGGGTGTCCATTAAAGGCTTTGAGCATTTCATGTAAGCCAGAAACCGGCAAAACAACCACTTGAATAAAAGTGTTTTCAAGTTGTCTGCGCTTATGAAAACAGCAGTTTCAGAAATAGCATTGTTTAACATCCTGCAGTGCAGAGTTTACACAGAGAGAAGCAAAGTGAGCTGGGAGGAGGAGGAGTGGAAGACCAAGTGCTACATGCCCGACCGAAGAGAAAGAGACACTTAACTACATTCAATCACAAAGATATTAACCGTGACCCGGCAACAAGACACGTGACTGTAATAAATCACCAAAGCCTTGTTGTCTTCTGCTCCTAATGGATGATCTCTGAAAAAAGAAGTCAGAGGAAAGCGAAGGAAAATCCATATCAGTGATGAAATTGCACACTGTGCTTCAGAGAAACCATCCACCTCTCTGCCTGTTAGCTTGGTGAAGTGTGTATGCGTGGTTTACAGGCCATTAATTACACAGTAATGACAAAGAAATAACAAAGTAATATCCAAGTAAAATAGATGCAATAACTAGTTATAGCATTAGAATTACTAGTAATTACTAAGTAATATACAAATAAAAAAGGTGATTTTACCAGGACTTGTATTAGATAAGATAGATAGATAGATAGATAGATAGAGAGATAGATAGATAGGTAGATAGATAGATACATAGATAGATAGATAGATAGATAGAGAGATAGAGAGATAGATAGATAGAGTACTTTATTTATCCCCGAAGGGAAATTCCAGTGTTGCAGCAGCAATTTACATAAATGACAAAAAAACACACATAACTTATAAAAACACACACAATGAGGTAGGTAAAAGTCAGAACACGGAATTACAAATATATATACATATATATATATACAAAAGCTACTATAACTATAACTACTATTATATATGTGGGAGGAGGAGTAGGAGGAAATCCCTGACCTGGGCAGATAAGTAGAACTACCTCGCATAAACAAACAAAAAAAAAAACTTTTGAAAAATGAGGTGCTGGAGCTGAAGGATAAACCAGTTGTAAAAGGAAGAAACACACTGTCTCCACTTTATCTTCCATTCATTACAGAAAGTGAAGACACCTGTGCAGAAACAATGTTTTTTCATGACGTTTTCATTTGCTTATAACGTAGAATACATACAATAATACATTATACATTTTAGAAAAGACAGTACTATGTATAATATTCACATACAAACTCCATACCAGCTCTACACAAACAACAACAGGAAACAACACCTTTTTTTACTTGTACATTACTCAGTAATTACCAGTCTATAACTAGTTATTACATATATTTTACTTAGATATTATGTCGTTATTTCCGGGCATTACTGCGTAATTAATGGCCTGTAATTTAAAGCGTTACCATATGTTTTAATGGATAAGAGAAGGCATTTCTCATTTGGGTCTTTGGCTAAAAGCTAATTTTTTTTTACTCAAGTCAGTGTATGTGTTTAGAAATGTACTCAAGTACAAGTTAAAGGCAAGGCAAGGCAAGTTTATTTATATAGCACATTTCATACACATGGGCAATTCAAAGTGCTTTACATACAATAAAGACATAGGTATAAAAAGTGCATTAAAATCACTTTTAAAAAGACAGTGAGAAAGATATAAGCGAACAGAAAGGTTTTAAGCTCTGATTTAAAAGATTTTAGGGGCAATGACTGTGATATTTACTTCCAAATTCCAATGGATGGGGAGTTTTGTTCCAACAACCCTACCAACCTCCTGCAGATATATGATGTTCATGTTGTGGTACGCTGCAGTAAAAATCTCACTGACCGCCCCTTTAAAAGTCTCGTGTTGCAGAGTGAGTGGAGTCGTAACTCGTTAACTCCACCCGGCTCTGACTGACCCTGTCCTGCGGTCGCTCTGCTGCAGCGAGCCTCGGAGCGTCCCGTCCCTCTGTCTGCAGGAGGCTGACGGGACGGCATCAGTCAGCGCTCGACCTCTGTGTGGTTCTGCTGACCTCAGGCCGTCCCGCAGGGTCTCCACGTGACAGAACTATTACAATATTTGAATAAGACTTGGTCCCAGGGTGAAGAACACATCTCTCATTTCGGTCCTGGGTTATATAAGTGGAAAAACCTTTAGGTCTTTGGTTGAATCTGCTCCTGATCCTGCTGGAAGTCATCTTACATTTTGCACATCGTGTCTCAGAGAGTTGTCTTATCAATTTCTGTAGGAGTCTGATGTGTTTACTCGTCACGGTGCCGGCGCTTGGCCTGTATAGAGAGGCTTAGTTGTGTCACCGGTCTCCTGGCAAACATGTTGGGCGCCATCCTGAAGATGCACCGGAGAACTGTTTGTGTGCAAATAAAAGCAACACACACCAAGCAGCTAGAAGCAGAGAGCAGCTGCTGCAGCTTGTTGTGGTATTAATTCCTACCCACTTTTTTCTGACTTTTAATATCACCTAATTGCCAGGATAACCTCATTACTTAGATATTATACCATGCCATAAATACCTAATATGACCAAATATCAAACAGCTCATACAGGTGTGTGAGTGTGTAGCCTAAAGTGTTTATATACATAAATACATTTGTACATATTTACACACATAAACAATCTGAATCTTACTCTTTAAGTAACAGTTAATGGTGAATTTTGATTGATTGCTGTAGCGCCACCATGAGGACTGTTGGCTCCAGACTGGACCTGTGTGCAAAATTTGGTGCGTTTTCATCGTAGGAAGGCAGTTTTGAGAAGAAGAAGAAGAAGAAGAAGAAGAAGAAGATGAAGAAGAAGAAGGAGAGTGCAGTAAAGGGTTAATCCCCCGGCTCCTGTTGTGAACCGCAGGGCTTCATGTCGTTTCTCATCATCTGTACGTCTCTTCACCCTGCAGCTCACAGCTCGTCCACCCGCCTCCCGTCTCCACCCGGCTCACGCACCGTGTCAAATTAAAATCAGCTTTTTTTTCTTTTTTTTTTTTTACTGCCTCAGCATCTCAAAGTCCTTTTCTCGAAGCTTGATGCCCTGACTGGCTGACTCCTTCCTCCCTTTTGATGGTATTTTTGAACACTAAGCCGACACAGCCAGAGTTATCGCTGCTGCCTCAGTCACACAGCAGGCGAAATACAAAATGTTTTTATTCACATTTCCTTATGGAGCGCTGACACTGGTGCTGACGCTTAACAAAGTGCATGTAACAGAATCAAAGTATATCTCCTGTGTTGGGGAGATCTGTAGGCCTTAACATTTCAATGCATTTTATTTCTCTACATTGTGTAAACATGGATGGAGAGCTGGGAGCCTGCAGGAAAAGGGGGATCAGAAAATAATGAAACAAATTTTGTGATTGGCTGATGCTCCATTGCATGTTCAGCTCAACTTTGATTTGTTGAGGTACTGTTTGTGTCGCGTGCTGAAGTCCCCATCCGGCCAATCAGGAACAAACATGCCACCTTGTTTTGAGCTGTCGCTGCAGGTGCTGTTGACGGTTTGAATGCTGGTGAGATGCATCGATCTCTTGAGTTTTGTCAAAATCAAATCAGCGGTGTCTGAGATTTTGTTCGTGACACGTGGACGAGCGAACAAATGATGCAATGCCTCCTCCTTGTGCTGGTCCGTGTAATTTTGAAAATGTGAGAACACTTTATATACTTGGATCACTTTATCTGACAAATGCTCTGACACTACACATGATCATAGTTAATGCCTGTATCTGTACAATACCTGTATAGTTGCTAACTCATAGTTTTGGTAACCAGATTAATGTTCCATCACTGTAAGCCATTATATCCTATAGGTATGGCCCTTTTCTAGGCCTTACATAAGGCACATTTTTGTAATAATTGAATGGATATTACCAAATGTCCTGCTGTGTTCAACGAGAAGCTGCTTCCAATTATTCTTTTTTTTATCTGTTTTGTTTTTCTTTTTTGTTTGGAAACCTGAAATTAAATAGAAACTTGAATGAGAAAAAAAAGGAAAATGTAAGAACGTAGTGGTGAGATGCATCATTCCACCAAGTTTTGGCAAAATCCAACAAGTAAACGAGCGTTGTAGCGCCCCCCTCAGGCCGATCACTGTCATTTTGAAACTGCTGGAACGGAGCAATGACACACATCATTCCCCAAAGTTTTGTCAAAATCCGATTTGCAGCATCCAAGATATTATTGTGTGTGATGTTCAGATGGACGGACAGACCGGGGCCGATCCGTAGTCCCTCCCCCGATGACATCACGGAGGACGATGACTGACTTCCTGTAACTTTTTCGCTCGTAACCTGCACGTTGTTAAGGCCGTCGAGTCGAGTGAATCACATCCGCTCCGCCTCGTTCCTGCTGTGTTTACTGCAGCGATGAAGAATCGACTCGCCCTCGGCTGTCGGGATTTTACTGTGTAGTACAGTATAGGGGCTTGTTGCTATTCTGCTGGAGTGAAATAAATTAGTGATGAAGAGTGTGTAGCCCAGGCTGGCACACACACACACACACACACACACACACACACACACACAGCTGCAGGGTCAGGTAGTGCTGAGCAGAGGTGATTTTACAGTTTTTTGTGAAAACGCAGCTCTTACTCATCCACTGGAGGTTCTTGCTTACTTGTTTTTCTGCTCGTTTTCTGTAGTAGGGAGGGAATTTTTCAGCATTTTTTCAGGATTTAAGCTTTATGGGAGATGAGACTCTCATTCATTCAACAAAAAAATCAAATTTTCCTCCTTTTCATCCTGTTTTTTGTCCCCTACACAATGAAATGGACGATGGATCGAGCCGTTTCCATCCATCACAACCGTTAGGATTTTGACAGATGCATCCCCACACGGCTCCATGTTTAAAAAACAAAGTACACTGATCGGCCTGATGGGGGCGCTATAAGTAAAGGTCAAAATGTCAAACTTTGAACGGCGATAGCTCCTAACGCTCTAAGTCCAAACAATCCCAATCATCACTAAAAGTGCGGAGCGATGTCTGCAGTTTGTTTACTCAAAGTGCAACGCAGCCGTGAGATGCATCATTCTCACAAGCTTAGTCAAAATTGAATCAGTGGTGTCTGGGACGTGATGTGTGACAGCAGCACACACACATGAACGCACAGACAAAGGACTATAATACACAAGACCTGGGTACACATAAATTTCAATAATTAACCCAAACAGCGGCTGCATCACGGCGGGACAGAGGCTCAGTGGGTAGAAGGTCGTGGGTTTGAATCTCGGCCCGGTCCTTCCTGTGTGGAGTTTAAATGTTTGCTCCTCCCACAGTCCGAAGACATGCAAGTCAGTGGACAATTTCCCATAGGAGTGCATGTGAGTGTGTTTATACTTATCTGCCTCAATGCATCTATCTATCTGCCTTCCACCCAATGCATGCTGGGATATAGGCTACAGCCCCCCCCCCGCCCCCCGCTGTGACCCTGAATAGGAGTCAGCAGTATGGAAAACGAATGAATGGCTGCATCAAGCGTGTTCACTGTTGCCTTGTTATTCAATCTGCCTGAAATTTTTGCATTAACTTTGGCGATGAAGAGATTTTTTTTTTTTTTTACAGTTTTATTAAGATGCAGCTTTATATCGTTTTTCAGTGAAGGCACGGCTCTGATTCATCCAAAGCAGTTTACTTCTTCTTCTCCTGCCTTTTTTTTTATTTTTTTTTATCCATTTTGTGCAGCAGGGATGTGATTTTTGTTTTTTTTTGGTGAGTTTTCAGCTTTTATGGGAGATGTATCTCTCATTCATCCAATGGAAATTCATCTTTTCATCCTATTTCTCCAGCCGTCTTTCCCTCTTGTGTTCATCAGACCTTTGCCTTGGACGCATTGCTCTATTGGAGTGAACTGACTCCACCTTTATGGTGAATGAGTGTGTGTGTGTGTGTGTGTGTGTGTGTGTGTGTGTGTGTGTGTGTGTGTGTGTGTGACAGATCCATTTCAAGAAGCAGTGAAAGCGGACCAGTCAGCAGGGTGTTAGTGCAGACTGAAGGGTAAGAAGCCCCTTTTCCTCTTTTTAACCAGGCAGTCTGGGCTTTTTATAGAAATCTTTACATTTTTACACGCATCTCGTTGTCAAGATGCACTTCATAGTCTGTACTAACGAAAAATCACTATAGTATTCCTATAATATTCCTATAGTGTGACTTATACGTCTGTGTTGCTCAATGGTGACCTCATTCTACTTAACGGTATTTCTTGTATCTCCTATGGCGTCAGTGTTGCATTCCTATATATGGACTTGCAGTTTTGCTGTGATATTTGTATAGTATCCCTCTAAAATATATTATAGGCTTACTATAGCCTAGTTCTTTACCATGAGGGTAAAGGCAGCGTTTGGCCGCTCATCGAACGATCAGAGGTGTTTGAAATGTCCCGGGAGGGAGAGGGACCCTGAAGTGAGCATCAGATACAGTTTCTACTGTGTCTACCGCAGTGTTTTGTATAGAAAATCCACAGTAAAGCCGGACTGGAGACACCGGACTCCTGTCCCGGTGTCCCGGTACCGTTACCGACGGTCTGGACACCTGACTGCGGCGAGAGGCGAGAGCATCCTGTTATGCTGCGTTCAAACGCTCCACCTAAGCTCGTAAATAAGATACCTCGGTGAATTCAACTGATTTTGGTTTGAAAATAAGAAACGAAATGGAGCCTGTTCCCAGAAGTAGCTGTTTTTGGTGTTTTTTTTACTTTAGAAATCAAACAAAGAGCTGTTTTGCGCTGCAGCAGCAGAATGAGAAAAGTAAAGCACTATCTTGTATGGACGTCTCTGGTGCATATTTTTGATATTTACAGCTGTTTATGCATTGTTTCAATATGTAATAATGTATTTACTGCTTGGTGTAAAACTGGGCTACACATAGCCAACAACACCCTGGGCTTTATGGGAGCTAAAGCAGAGAGAGACGCTGAAATAACGTCTAGTCCTTTTATATTATTATTATTATTATTATTATTATTATTGTTATTATTATTATTATTATTATATTTATTGAGCATTACAGTTTTTAGGAATATATCAGGAAAAGCAGAGAAAACAATCAGCTACTTTTTTTTTGTTTCTATACCTAGACAATTGACAAAAGGCTTAAAACAACAACAACAACAACAACAACAACAACAACAACACAGGCATAATACAATATAAATAAGGGTATAAAAAATAACAACCTTAAATGGGAGGGACATTTTTTGGGGGTATAGTATAGTTCTTTTTTATGTCTGTTATTGTTGGCCCTATTGTGTCTGTGTTTTTTGTCAGTTGTCTTCTATAAAAAGTATTTTTTTCTCGGCGTTTCCTTGTATAGGCTATTCCCAAAATCTGTAATGCTCAATAAGTTAGGCTAGCCTACTCACAAAAAAGAAATGTAAGAGAAACGTTTAGTGCTCGTATGCAGATCAATTCGGAACGAACACTGATATGTCCGACAGCACGTGAACGCAGCATTATTCGCCGTTTCGTGGCTGCTGCATCCTGATTCCCGGTCAGGAGGAACATGATGCTGCTGTTCGGATGAAACACACAGGAGCCGAGACACACACAGCCATGGCCTCGGACAGTAAGTAGGGAGGATTTTATCTTTTTTTATTAATTTATAAAAAAAAATGTACCGTGAGACTGTCTGTAACGTTTAATTCTCTTCGTGTCGGTGCGGATTTCGGCTGTTTCTATTTTAACAGACTCATCTCTCGGCTGCCTACAGGCTTCTGCTGCCGTCGGTTGATTTAAACCGATAGGCTGTGTAGGCCAGTTATCATCTTTTTTATTCACTGCTGCTATTCTGCCTTTTTGACATATTACTGCGCCTTATCTTGCCCTAATTCAGCTCCATAATAAAGAATCCACTATAATATTCCAATGGGGACTTTAGTGTGTATTTGTGGTGCTCAGTTGTGAGTTTACAGTGGCCTTATCGCAGCTACTTTATGATATTTTTGTAGCCCATCTCCTATAGTATCCTATCTATAATATTCCTAAAATATTCCCATAGGGACTTGGTGTCGCTGTGGTACTCAGTACTGAGTTTACAGTGACGTTATCCCACTTTATGGCATCTTTATTTCCTATGGCATGACTATAATATTCATATTATATAATGTTCCTATAATATTGGTTTTAGATTTGATCTTCTATGGTAGGCCTATTACTATAGCCTAATATTCCTGTCATATTCCTACAGAGACTTGTAATTTTGCTGTGATAATTGTATATTTGTAAATTTGCTGTGGTTCTTTTCCATAAGGGTTCATATGTTGCTGCATTCAATTTATGTGGATGAATCTGTTTAATAGTGCTTTGTTATTGTAGCCTGGAAATGAATGAAATGGTTTATATTGTGTAGTTACAGTGCTGGGAGGTGTTGGTCAAATAAAGGTGTAGTAACAGGAACTTTGAAGTAGTTTGATAAGCTACGTGATCATGAATTACATAACTGTAGTTTGACAGAGTGAGACCTCACCTGCGATCAAAATAGTCTTTCATACACATTCTCTCTTTGTACAAATTACACATTTGCATTTTAGGCATTTAGCTTTTATCAGTGAGTGCAGCAGCAGAAACAGCTTCGATTTCTAGCTGGTCCTCAGCGGGAGAGCAAGGCACCAACACTGTGAGGGTCGGGGGTTCAATTCCCACTGGAGCCAACCAGGCTATGGAATTTAAAGGTGCTTTGGATAAAAGTGTCTGACAAACTGTACCTTATACATCAACATGACAAGCAAGAGTCTTTGCAGTTGCGACACAACGGTCCCTGTAACCAGCTGAGGCTCCAACATGGAGGAACACTGGAGAATTGGTTTGCTAACAGCTAAACCAGGAGAGAGCAGCTGATCAGCTTGTTGTGGTGTGGCTGTAGATCCATTCAGTAACGTTCTCAGTAAAAGTGAATAGTGTGATAAGGTGGATTTGGTTACTGTGACACAGTAAACTGTCTTGTCTTTCTCCTCCTGTGTGCAGGCATGTCAACAGTAATACTGTTTGCTTTGTTAAATTAGCCCGCTGGCTAGTTGGTTAGCTAACAAAGCCACAAACCAACTGTTTGTTCAGGTTAACTGACCTGACTCTCAAGCTACAACTCAAGTGTTTGGTAACACTAGCTTACTAGCTAGTGTGCTAATCAAGACAGTGATGTTAGCTGACCAGATACTATGGTTAGCTAGCTAACAAGCTGACATTATCTAAACACTAAATCAATCAGATGGATCAGTGATGAAATGATCAGTTCAGTCAGAAACAGACAGAAATGAACCGTCTGTTCAGTTCAAGTTGCACGTTTAGAAATGCAGTGAGCTGTTGACCTCCAATATGGCCGCCAGATGGTGCGTTACATCATCTAAAGGCCTTCAGGTAGACTATAGAGGAGTGAAGCGTCTCACAGCTGAATAACTGATCTGAATTTGCCTCTTGATGCCCATGGCATCATGGGAAAAATACAGATGAGCCCATCCTTGTGATGGTTTTATAAGCAAATGTGTTTCAGTAAGAGAGACACTAACTTCAGTACTATGCCTTGGAGACTTCTGCCTTCATATCAGTTTTTCCTACAGGTGGAAACTCTGGAATAAAAACTGTTCCATACCAGACTAACAAGACATTTAAGGGAAACTGAAGGAAAATTAAAGTCATTAAAATCAAAGTAAGATGTCCACCATTTGGCAACTATTTTTACAAATTTGTAGCACCAAATTAAAACAAATGATGGTACTTTTTAAACAACAGTACGTAACTGAAGTCCTTGATTGACAAAATTATAACACTTCTACAGACTGGATCCTCTAGATTTGATTTTATCATTTTAAACTTAAGGAAATATTTTTCCTACAACTTGATTTGTTAGCGTTTTGAAAATGAACCCTTCAGATGTAGAAACAGTTTGCACCAATGTGACATTGTGAATAAAAATAGTCAACAATGATGTCAAAATGTCAGAATTGGAGGAAATGTTCCACTGAACTGATTCCTCAGTTGAATCTGAATCATTTTAGTTTCAGTTTTTAGTTTAGTTTCATTCTGAAATGAGGAAGCCTATCCAAAATGTGAGAAATGTGACACCTACTGTTTCAAAATGACTGACAGCTGAAACCTCTGGCTCTTTTTAAAGGACAGTCGGTCATTTGGTTAACAAAATGAACACTGGTTAACAAACCGATAACACTTCTACAGACTGAAAGTTCAGGTCATGACTTTTCCACAGTTTTAGATTTGCTAGTGTTTTGAAAATGAAACTTTTCCCGCTCATGTTACAAGTACAAAGAAAAAAAGTCAGGAAAAATTTCAAAATGTCAAGGTACCTCTTTACATTTGAGGAAATAGTCAGCTGAACTGAGTCTGATACTGTTTCTGCTCATTGTAACCTAGTTAAGGACAAAAAAAGATTTTCTATTCAAAATGAGATCTCCAAAATTTGAATAAATGTGGCGAAAATGTGACAAAATGAGACGGGATGCTATATTTCACAGATATTAAATTCAACTTAAGTGGATATTTTTTTTCCCTCAAATTGGATAAACTCTTCGCTCGCTCCCCCGATGTGACGGCTGTTGTGAAGAGGAGGGAATCGGAGAAATTCAGAATCAAAACATCATCAGCGTTTCCCTTTAAACATGTCAGAGGCAGTCAGCCGAGTGTGTGATGCCGTTTCTGGTTATTGTGGCCTAGTTACAGACTCGTTCGATGTCTAATTCATGGCTTCTCCTCCCCGGCTGAGAGAGGCTGAGAGTGGAGGAGCTTCCCACTGGGACTTATGAGTAATATTTAATGGTGTGTGTGTGTGAGTGTGTGTGTGTGTGTGAGAGAGAGAGAGAGAGAGACAGAGAGAGAGAGACAGACATTTTTTATGTGTATGTATGAGCATATGTTTGTGTGAGAGTGTCCGTTTTTGTGAATATGCATGTGTGCATATGAGAAAGACATATTTTTATTTGAGTGTGTATTGTTTGTATGTGAGGTAGAGAGGTTTTTAGAGAGTGTGTGTGTGTGTGTGTGAGCTGATTAGTTGTCTCAGGAAATTGAAACCGCCTTGACATCCATGTTTCTTCCTGTTTGTTGAGCGTCTCGGGCTGCGCTGCCTCTGATGCAGCCTGACTGACTGACTGACTGACTGCCTGACTGCCTGACTGACTGACTGCCTGACTTACTGACTGCCTGACTTACTGACTGACTGACTGACTGCCTGCCTGACTTACTGACTGACTTACTGACTGCCTGACTTACTGACTGACTGTCTGACTGCCTGCCTGACTGACTGACTGTCTGACTGACTGCCTGACTGACTGACTGCCTGACTGTCTGACTGACTGTCTGACTGACTGACTGACTGTCTGACTGCCTGACTGACTGACTGCCTGACTGACTGACTGACTGACTGCCTGCCTGACTGCCTGACTGACTGCCTGTCTGACTGACTGACTGCCTGACTGACTGACTGCCTGACTGACTGACTGCCTGCCTGACTGACTGACTGCCTGCCTGACTGACTGCCTGTCTGACTGACTGACTGCCTGACTGACTGACTGCCTGACTGACTGACTGCCTGCCTGACTGACTGACTGCCTGCCTGACTGACTGCCTGTCTGACTGACTGACTGCCTGACTGACTGACTGCCTGACTGACTGCCTGACTGACTGACTGCCTGCCTGACTGACTGCCTGCCTGCCTGCCTGACTGACTGCCTGTCTGACTGACTGACTGCCTGACTGACTGACTGACTGCCTGCCTGACTGACTGACTGACTGCCTGCCTGACTGACTGCCTGTCTGACTGACTGACTGACTGATTGACTGACTGACTGCCTGACTGACTGACTGACTGACTGACTGCCTGACTGACTGACTGACTGCCTGACTGACTGACTGACTGACTGACTGCCTGACTGACTGACTGACTGACTGACTGACTGCCTGACTGACTGACGTTTACAGAGTAAACCCAGACTGGTCTCAGTTACACTTACATCCTCTTTAAGGTATTTATCCAGAGTCATGTACATGCAGACTGGAGTTTTAGCTCTACAAACAGAGCTGCTCTGGAGGCAAAAATAATCTGATTGGTTGATTCAAACCCCAGTGGGCGGGGCCAAAGAACGGCAGGTTTTCTGTAAGTAAAGTTAGCCTGAAGCCCAGTGAAAAAGACAGGAGGTAAGAGAGGAGGAAGCTAATATTATGAAGCCTAGCGCTCTGCTACTAACTGAAAAAATGAAATCAAGTTATCTAGGTTAGCTAGTTAGCCTAGCTGACCTTCCAAGTTCAAACTAGCCATACTAGCCTATAGCTATCTAAGCTAGTTAGCTAGCTGCTGACCTTCAACATCATCAATGTGTTGGTCGTGAATAAATGAAAAACAGAAGTTCATTGCCATTCATATTTTTATTCATATTTTGACCAGAATTCCTTCTTTGCTATTCAAGTTTAGCGAATAACTGTTGTTCTTTGGCTCCGCCCACTGATATTGGCCTGAACCAATCAGATTATTCCCTGCCTCTAGACCAGCTCTGCCTCCCGCCACAGTTACAAGTACACTATAAGGAAAAAAAGTCTGCAAAAATTTCAAAATGTCAAGGTACCTCTTTAAATTTGAGTAAACAGTCAACTGAACTCAATCTGATGTTTCTGCTCAAGGACGAACAAAGATTTTCTATTCAAAATGAGATCTCCAAAATTTGAAAAACGTGGCAAAAATGTGATGAAAATGTGACAAAAATGTGGCAAAAATTTGAAAAATATGTGACAAAAATGAGACCAGATGCTATATTTTACAGATATTGAATGAGGAAGTTCAGTAAATGTCTGTATAACTAAAGCTCATATTTCCACTGGGTGAAAGTAGAATAAGCTTCAGTTCTGTGCAGCTGAATGAGAAGAGAAAGGCTCTTTCACACCGGTGAGGTCAGGAGTCAATTCACTGAGCGAAGCCATTCTAAAACTGTCTGCCCTGATGGGACTTTATTTTGACTTCTATTCATTTAGTTCCTGCTCTCTGTGTGCAAAAAGCCCAGTCACTGAAAGCAGTGGGTGTTCAGAGAGGACGGAAACCTTGTTAATACAAATAATCAAATTCATCCCACTAGTTAACTTGATTTATTATGTAAGACATTGTTTTCCCCGCCCACCATCCGCAGCCTTTTAATAGCGGTCAACTGACCACTGGTTGACACTTTCCACTTTACATTTTAGGCATTTAGCTGATGCTCTTATCCAGAGCAAATTAAGATGAGTTATGTAAGAGCAAAAAAACATGAGAAACGTCCTCCGTGGTTACCAGAAGAGTTGGCGTAGAAACCACTAGATCAGGATGGTTCTGTTTTAATGGGATTTCTCAGTAGAGTGTATCTGTAACTGTGTATCTGTTTTAATCAGATTACTGATTAAACTCCCTGTTGTATAATCAGATTAATAAGAAGGATGACAGAGAAGTGAAAAGGTTTCTAAAGTCTTGACTTGAGATCTTGTGTTTGTGTAAATGACTCAGATTGAAAGTGATGAGATTTGTTCCAGCAGACGACTGAATTTAAATTCTGTTTTCTGAATTTGTATGGAATGATTGAATTTATTGAAGTTGAAACTGATTATAGAAATCAAACTCATGATGCTCTTACCAAGTTTTTATCCTATTAAAACCATATTGCATTGAAAAGTCCTAGATATTTAGTTTTCTTTAAGATATTAAATTGATACTGGACTCTTGATTTGTTCTGTCTTGACTTGCTGTTCTACATTTAGACTTGAGACTTGACATTAATGACATGGACTTGACTTGGACTTGACTTGGTAATCTACATTTAGACTCAGGACGTGACTTGGGACTCGGGTGAAGTTGACTCGGTCTCACACCTCTGGCAGGTCGCTTTCACCGCCTTCCTCCATGTTGTTGCGTCTCGGCTGGGAGTCAGGAAGGGAGGGACGCCTCGCCGAGCGGGACAGGAAGGACGGAGTGATGACAGACAGGCGGAGACGGGACAGGCGGAGGAGGGAAGAGAGAGAGAGAGTTTAGGTTGTAGATGAAGTTCATTCTCTGCACAAGTGGAAATTATTGTTGGGAGAGGAGAGGAAAAGAAGAGAGGAAAAGAGGAGTGGAGAGGAGAATAGGATAGGGGGAAAGAGGAGAGGGAAGGAGAGGAGAGCAAAGGAGAGAGGACAGGCGAAAAGAGGGAAGGAGAGGAGAGACGGGGAGAGGGAAGGAGACGAAAAGAAGAGGAGAGAAAAAGGGGGAGAGTAGACGAGGAAAAGAAGGAAGGAGAGGAAAGGCCATCAGAGGAGAGGAGAAGAAAAAGAGGAGAGTAGACGAGAAGACAGAAGAGGAAAAGTGAGGAGAGGAAAGGCGAGGAGAAGAAAAGAGGAAAAGAAAGGAGAGGCGAGGAAAACAGGAGTGAGAAGAGGAGAGAAAGAGGGACGGAGGAGAGACGAGAAGAGAGAAAAAGAGGAGAAGAGAGGAGAGGGAAGGAGAGAGAAGAAAAAACAAAGAGAAGAGAAGAAAAGGAGAGGGGAGGAAAACAGGAGTGTGGACAAGAGGAGAAGAGGGAAGTTTAAAATAATTTTACACAAGAGGGAAGGAGAGGAAAAGGCGAGGAACAAGGAGAGGAACAAGGAGAGGAGACGAGACGACAGGAGAGGAGAAAAGAGGAGTGAATAGAGAGGAGGTGAAGAAGGAGAGGAGGTGAAGGAGGAGAGGAGGTGAAGGAGGTGAAGGAGGAGACATGTCCGGTGTGAGAGGATCTTCAGACTCGACAGACAGAGGGTCTGATCCAGTTCAGTCTGCCGGGAACCGTGAGCTGCTTTTATTTCTCTCTTATTTCATCTATCTATCTATCTATCTATCTATCTATCTATCTATCTATCTATCTATCTATCTATCTATCTATCCCTCAATTCCTCCTTCTTTCCTTCCTTCCCTACCTTCATTACTCGCTCCGTCCCATTTATACTGTAAATTACTTGTATTTCCTTCACATGAATCTATATCGACAAGCTGACTGTTAGACTGTTAAAGCAGAGGAGAGGCTCTACTTGCAGACTACTTTGCAAAATGGCAAAATGTTTATTTGGAAACAATTGGAAGTATTTTAGCTGTGATGACTGAGACTCACCACTAGATGGGGCTGTTTCCCTTTATCTTAGACTTGGGCTTTTGCTTAGAGCAGTCAAGACTAGTCAAGCAGTGACTATTGACTAGGAGGAGGATCTGTGTTGGGGCTGATGAGGCTGAAACTACCATTAACAGATATAACACTACATGTCAGGTCAGAGTAAAGACTACACAAGTCATCAAAGACCAAGTCCCAAGGGGGTTGAGACAGTGTACACGTCTTTCCAAATGCAAAAAATAATACTTAAAGTTTCTTGAGGATGAACAGAGATGTGGATCAATCAGCAGGAGCTCTGTAACAAACCCTCCAACATCCAACTAATCAGTTTAAAGAGGTTTGAGCACCGTTACACAGACAGGTTGAAATCCCTTAAATTGTTTGTAGTGCTGGGAAACAATTAAACTACACATCAATTAAATTAACCATTTAAATTTTTTTAGGAAATATATAATTATAGGAAGGAGAAAGTTGAGTCAGCATGTCAGACATGAGTCAAGTCTGCAGGGTTCAAATGGAAAATCCTTGAAAGTTTAGTAAAAACACACAGACAGCGTTCTGCTGATTCTGGACCAGAACTAGTGGACATTTCATGTGGTTTCTGCCTTGACATTTTCAAAATAAAAGTTGTGGGTTAAGGCATTACTACACTATCTGTGTCTGTCTCTATAGAGGTAAACGGTGATTCATAATCATAAACTGAGGATTGTATCTGCAAAAAAAATTCAAATCACTTTTTTTACGCTTGAAGTTTTTCACAATGTTGATTTTGGGGGAAATATATCTCCAATACAGAGCAACAGGAGCACTGAGATGTATTCTGCTGTTATAAAGTTCAGTTGTAATGCAGCTTACAGCCAGCAGATGGCATTTTAACATCAGTATTGTCAAACTTTGTTTTCTGGTGATTCATCCATTCAGCAGGAGTTTGAAGGGTTTCATCCCAAGATACAACACTACCTGAAATTCATTAGTCGATATTTTCTAAATCAGACACGATTCTCTCCTCAAAAGTGGAATTGTTTTGTAAGCGAAGGTCTTAAGCTGACTCATAACTTCAGTAGTAACCTACGCTGTGCTTCACTTTAATGTCAGACATCACTTTGTAGGAGTAGGTGTCAGCGGTTTCTTGTGGTCGATATCACACTGTGCAATTCAGCTCATTGGTCCAGGTTTAACAAAGAAGATGGAGGTGAGGAGAAGAGTTGTTTCTCTTAACTTTCCCCTTAGAAGATCTACAGATTATACAGAAGATGTGAGTCATATTTTGTGTTAAAAAGCGGGATGCCTTCGTTCTTTAACCCCCCCCCCCCGACTCAAAACTCAAAACATCCCGTCACCTCGGTGCTGCATGTTGTCAGCTCACACTCCTCTGCCTCTGAGCCTGTTTGTGACCCTGTTTTCTTCTTTGAATGATGACTGTGCAGTTAATGCTCTTACAGGGTGTGAAATACAGCTTATAACTTTGAAAATGTCTGACTTCCAAGCTAGAAGGATAGGAAAGGGAAGGAAAGGAAAGGAAAGGAAAGGAAAGTATGGCAGCAAATCCTCAGAAGGGTCTTAGTTTTTGAGAAACCCTTATCCAGAACAAGAAAGAAGCTCCAAAATCTGTGAATTGTCGCTTGTAAAGAACTGGATGTTTGTATAAAAACATTTTACTGCAAAAGTAAATCAATTTACCAATGACACACCACATAAATTTGTGAGGGCGCTGAAATCATGATTGTTTGAGGAGACAAGCGGCGCACATTTTATTTCATTCTATTATTTATTGTATTCCATTTTATTGTATTCCTCCTTTTAGATAGTGTCCTTCTTTTTTTAAATCCTTTATCTCATATGATGTTTTTGTGACTTTTTAAACTACATTTTTCTTGTTGTAAAGGACTTTGTAACTGTGCTATACAAATATATTATTATTATTATTATTACAAGGCCATGTAATTTAGGATTGAATGAAATTGAATGAAATTTGCGGTGTGTATTGTGTCGTGTCTGTTGTGAATATCCTGAGAACATCAAGTTGAGTTATGAATTACAAGCTTCTAAATACAGAGAAGAAATAGGCGAGAAACACATAAATTGATTGTTTCGGTGAATTCAATCTAAACTTTTTGACGTGTATCAGATGCAGTGAGCTGTGGTCAGTTACACTTTGCATTTGAACAGTTTGATCCCTTTTCCCTTCAGAAAAACATCCTGTTGGTCTTGTTTCGGGGGGTTATGGACTTTGTAGTGACCCATATAGTGAGCATACAGATTGGGACAAACAACAGTAAACTGTTGAATGCTGGTTGCTGGAAGTTGAGTCTGGTGGGTGGGTTTGTGACTTCCCATCATGCTTTGTTGAATGAGGCCAAACGCACCCACACGCCGATCAGACCTGCACACGCTCACACCGCTCCACCTACACCGCAGAGAGAGTCCTGAACTGGAGCTTTGTGCGTTTACGCTGCAGATCAGTTCAGTTCCCGGTCAGGGCTGTGATGACGGTACACACCATGCAGCTGCTGTTTGGTTACTCCCAGTGAAGAAGAGGGCAGAACTTTGAAGCCGTAATTGTGTCAAATCTACCTTTAATTTCTGTTTAATTTTACAGACTACAGCTGGCGGAAGAGTCTTTTTTATTTTTTTTCTGACAGCTTGACTTGTTTGTGATTGTTGTGATTGACTCTGATTTTCATAGAGACACAATAAAATATCATAAAAATATCTTTGATCGTGACGGATGTGTGTCAAATCTGTCACAATTAACATTAAAGTGATGGAAAATGTAAAAAAATGAGCAAAAAACTAAAATCACGCTGAATTATGCTTTAATGCCTTGCTCTACCAGCTGAGCGACGGGGAATTGAACCCTGACCCGGGCAGGCGGTGCCTTGCTCTTCCCTTTGATCTCTCCTCCACATGGAAACTTCCAGGTTTTGGTTTTTTTCCATCTCAACCCTGAAAAGCTCTCGTCCTCCCGGCCAATCGAGACTAAAGACTGACAGCGTCATGGTAACATGAGCCCTTCTTATACGTGGGAGGGAAAAGGCATTCATTATACCTAACAGAGCCACTGGGCTGTTTCCACGGAAACTAACTATGATGTTCAGGTGCGTGTGTGTGTGTGTGTGTGTTTGAGCGCTGTGAGATAACCTTGTGGTTACTGGGTTTGAGCTAGACTAAAAACATAATGTGCTGATGGAACGGGGTTGGATCCACACACACACACCCACACACGCACACACACACACACACATCAAAAACACGGCTGTTTGTCTGTTTAATTCAGCAGGATCAACGTCACATGTTGGTCTGCAGCACAGTTTTAATAGAGATCAGCTTCTGGGAACAGAGGCTGAGAGGGATGCAAACTGCACACACACACACACACACACACACACACACACACACACACACTGTATTACTATACTTGCGAGGGCCTTCATTGACTACATTCATTCCCTAACACTACTGCCTAATCTTAACCCTTACCTAAACCTAAACTTAATCCAAATTACAATCTTAACCCTAACCTAAACTAATTGTAACCTAATCCTAATTCTATTATTAACCCAAATCCTAATTTCACAGAGTGGGATTAATAAAGTACGACTATTACTACCATTAACCTAAACCCAAAATAATAAATACAGAAGAAGCAAGAGAATAGAATTTACAGATTGTACAGGCGAGATAAAAAATCCTTTTCTCTAAATCCAAATCCTAATCTTAAACTAACTGTAACCTAATCCTAATTCTACTTTTAACCCTAAACCCCAGTCCTAATCTTAAACTCAACATTAAAAAAGCAGTCCCCATAGAAATGTAAGTATATGTATTTAAGCTTCCACACACACACCGGCACCTGAACACACACACACACACACACCTATCAATAGCCAGCACCACACCTGCTCTCTCCAACAATAGCGTTAGTCCTGGTGAACCAACACACACACACACACACACACACACACACACACACACACACACACACACACACACACACACAGCATACCTGCATGTTGTTTGTCTTCATTATATTAACACACACCTGAGAGCTGCAGGTTCACTTTAATCAACTCTGACGGCCGGAGGATCGCCACAGTAAGCACTACTTATTAATTCTATTGATTGATTATTATTATTGATTCATATTTTTCCCACTAAATCCTGTTTATTTTAGTCAAAACACCAATTACAGCTCAAAATCTACCTGCATTTTGCCTTTTTCTTCCCACCTTTTACTACTGAAACACCTTATAAAGCAGTGTGTAAGATAGTGTTCAATAGATGAGTGAGAAGATCACGTTGCTTTTAGAGGATTTAAAGGAGCATTAAAGAGTAACTCCACACCAAACACCTGACATCTCATGGTAAAAAGCATGCTGCTGAAATTGCTGTCTGCTATTGGCTGATGTTTGGTGCCAGGTGATGTCACCGCCTCTTGTAAACAGGGTGTAGGCCTGTAGATGTGCGTATATTCAAAATATATTCAAAATACTGATATAAATACAGATATTATGTACATTTGTTGTTGTTCAGCAGTAATTTGTATTCACTGCAGCAGAGGCCTTTGGTATGGGTTAGCCTGAGGGTGTGTGTGTATGTGTGTGTGTGTGTGTGTGTAGGGGGGGGGGGGGGGGTTGTATCTGATGTTAGTGTGTTTGATTATTCATTGTGTCTTTGCCTGCTGGAGTGTCAGTGTGGTTATGTGTGTGTGAATATTAATAATAATATTAATAATATATAAGAAGAAGCTCCATAGGTTTGAGAGTAATGGATTACACACAGTATAATATAATTACAGTAATCTGATTATAGTATAATGGGATTACAGTAATCAAACTACAAGTAATAGGGTCGTAGAAAATCTGATTACCAAAAAAGAAACTGTAATCTTTACTGTTACTGAAAAAAATCAATAATACTATTGATTTTGAAAATAGATGGCTATTTGTGGTAATCGTGATCATGTGTTATCTTGATTTTTAAGTTTTTTTGGGTTTTTTTTTGTGTCTTTTGAGATGTTTTTATGTGTCTTGGTTATGTTTTTTCCACTCCTGTGTGTTTTTGTCACATAAAAAAAACTCTAACAAGATTAACAAGATTACAGGTGTAGATCTTATTTTAAACACCTTAGGATCTGAGAAATAATGGTTGTAGATGATGCTGATGTTACATAATTCAAATTACAGTCTGTCAATTGAAATATGAAAAAAACATACAGTGTATTCAATTCAAATTTCTCTTGAATTTGAAAGGAAATTACATCAAAAACTTATAAAACGAAAAAAAAAAAAAAAAATTTTTTACAAAAACCTCAAAACTGCTTAGATGTTTTAGTTTCCTGTTCCAGTCGACTCCCTGGGTGCCGCTGAGCTTCTTCCAGCTTCTTCCTGCATTCATACATGCTGACAACAACGATCCAGATCAGATCAGATCAGATCAGATCAGATCAGATCAGATGAACTTTAAATAATCTCCGTGGGGAAATTGGATCTTCGCTGCAGCGGGGAATCAGACTGAGATCAGAACAGCTCAAACAGAGAAGATAACACGACACATATTTGTAACAAATTATTGAACTTGCAAACGTATTGCATGTACAACAATATTGAATTAACATCTTGAAATAATGATAAAAAATAAAAAATAAAAAAAAAGGATTCTGGAGGCGACGTAATCCAGAAGTCACTGAGAGGCATCAGATTGGGCTAATGAGCCGCAGAGATCGAGCAAACTGTGATTCACATTTCACAATCGCTAATCCGTGACAGATTCCATTGTGAAAGTGTGTGTGTGTGTGTGTGTAAGCGTGTGTGTGTGTGTGTATGAATACTAAAAGCCTGATCCCCTGATTACTATGCGGCTGCTGACTTTTCCACCCCGGCTTTGAAGTGAGTAGCGCCAGAGGAGAGAAGAGATCGCACTTTGATGTGAGCGTTAGATTGGGATGACTGGGAGGGGAGGAGGGGGGGGGGGGGGGGGGAGGGGAGGAGGGGGGGGGGACGTGGCGATGGCGAAGGCCACGTTTGGCGCCGCTCATTAAGCAGAGATACGATCTTGCAGAGGAAGAGCGGCGCTTTGTAGTCTTTCCTTTTTTTAACAGATGAATAAAAGGAGAGAGTGCCTACTGTCTCTCTCAGTTCGCTGTAAGGTCACTCATTAATGTGGGTAATTAGTTTCTGGACTGTGTGTGTGTGTGTGTGTGTGAGAGAGTGTGTGTGTGTGTGTGTGCACCACTGGCCTGCCCCTCTGCCTAGATTATTACAACACACACTTGAACGCCGGAGGTTTCACTGTCCTCAATTTTAGAGAAACGAACCCAGAAGACTGGTGGATCCACTGGGATTATTCCTCTGTAGTAAGCACTCTTTTATTGATTTTAGTGTGTGTGTGTGTGTGTGTGAGAGAGAGAGTGTGTGCGTGTGTGTGTGTGAGAGAGAGAGTGTGTGCGTGTGTGTGTGTGAGTTTTGATGCTTCTTTTGATGCCTCCTCTTACAGTATATTCCGTTTTTACGTCATCAAAATGGGAAAATTGGCTTCAGTTTTGTGTGTGTATGTGTGTGAGAGAGAGAGTTTATGTGTGTGTGTGTGTGTGAATGTGAGAGTTTTGATGCTTCTTTTGATGCCTGTGTGTGTGTGTGTGTGTGTGTGTGTGAGAGAGAGTTTTGATGCTTCTTTTGATGCCTCCTCTTACAGTTTATTCTGTTTTTACGTCATCAAAATGAGAAAATTGGCTTTAGTTTTGTGTGTGTGTGAGAATTTTGATGCTTCTTTTGATGCCTGTGTGTGTGTGTGTGTGTGTGTGTGTGTGTCGATGCTCCTCCTTAACTCCATCATCCAATCATCAAAGGATAATCAACTGATCATTACCTGGGGTGCGTTCAATCGCTCCGACACGCAGCAAACACTCGTCCGTCCGTCACACACGATATCTCTGACATCACTGATCAGATTTTGATGAAACTGAGGAGAACTGATGCGTCTCACCACTCTGTTCCAGTGTTTTTGAAATGACACTAATTGGATGTGTAGTGTGGAATAGAAATGAACCTTTCAATTTGTGTAAAGGCTAAATTAACTCTGATTCAGAGCTTTGCGTGTGTGTGTGTCTGTAAATGAACATATGTATTCATGAATCCGTCTATAGTGTGTGTGTGTTTGTGTTTGTATGCGTGTCTTCATGAGTGTGTCTGACAGAGGGAGCGTACAAGAATCCCAGTGTGATCATGTGTATGTATTTGCATATATACTGTCCTGTGTGTGTGTGTGTGTGTGTGTGAGGAGCAGGTGTGAGGCCAGACTTTGACCCAGGGTTTCTTCCTGTCCATCTGTATCCAGACAGTGGGAGGCTCTGAGGCTCCAACACTGGGCTCTCTGTCTGTCAGCAGCTGAGAGGGGAACCCCGCTTTCCCCTGGGGTCCAAACCAACCAGGAACACTCGCTGTCCGAAAAACCACCAACGCTTAACCGGCGAGCGTTTTGACGGACGGCGAGAGGCTAGCGCTTTGTCAGCCAAGCCCTTAAATCACCTATTATTATTTTAAAAAGCAGCGTAAGTGCCGCTATCAAAGTCAAGTTTATTTGTGTAGATTTTAAAGGGTAACTTTGGTATTTTTCAACCTGGACCCTATTTCCCCATCTTTTTGTGTCTAAGTGACTAAAGGGGACAACAATTTTTGAAACTGGTCCAGTATTGAGCGAGATCATGGAAAGGACCCTACAGAGAAATGAAATGTTTTTCTTTACCTTTCGCTTGATCCAGTCTGTGTGTAACCAAGTCTCGCTCAAGTCTCGCGAGAGTTGAGTTGTTGCAGGAAGTTACACACAGACCGGATCAAGCGAAAGGTAAAGAAAAACGTTTCATTTCTCTGTAGGGTCCTTTCCATAATGTTGTCAGACACTTATAATAACACTCTGAGCCTGTCAGTGGCAAAAACAAGAACTTTTAGTGGACGTACATTGACGGTGTGATTTGCCCCGTCGGATTACATTGCAGCTCGTTTCGCGGCTGCCGGCTGAAGCGATCTCGCTCAATACTGGACCAATTTCAAAAATTGTTGTCCCCTTTAGTCACTTAGACACAAAAAGATGGAAAAAATAGGGTCCAGGTTGAAAAATACCGAAGTTACCCTTTAAAGGAGAAGTTTGGTGATTTTGGACCTATATAGGCCTATAATGAGTCTCTTCATCCCTGTAGCTCTTGGACCCACAGACAGTATTGTCTGTAGCTCTTGGACCCACAGACAGTATTGTCTGTAGCTGTTGGACCCACAGACAGTATTGTCTCCAGTCAGCTGTCAGTTGAAGCTCCGCTGCCTCTTGCTGCAACAATGAGTCCAAACTGTTTGTCAAAATATCTCTAGAAAAGCCGTTTGTGTCTCCACAGGAGAGTCGACAGTAAACGGAAAAGTTGCAAACTACATAAATTACACTTAGCTATTTTGTGACTCCATTTTCCACACTGTCACTAATCAGGAAATCATGGAACTATTTTCCTCTGCCGCAGCACAGAGCGCTGTGGGGTGGAAGGCGGTTCCTGGCGGAGTGATCTAGTTCTGGACGGTCGGGTCAGATTGTAAACAGTAGAGTTCGGTAGAAGACGATCCGCCGAGTGGAAACGGTGCGGTGCCGCTGCTTTGGAGATATTTTGACAAACCCTGTTTCCAAGTACTACAAGTATACAAGAACAAAGAAGAAACAAATTATATTTAGGTCCAAAATCGTCAAACTTGTCCTTTAATCAGAGTTACAGTCTCAAATGGCTTCACAACGCACATATTGTGAAAAATTAAATGAAACCCCTCCCAACCTTAGACCTTCAATGGCAAAAATGAAAGGAAAAAACCTTGGGAAGGGCTACAAAGAGAGGAATCCTCCATCCAGGACGGTCAGACTGCAACGGCTGCAGAGAGCGGGAAGACAAATACTAAACACTGATCATAAAATGAGAATAAACAAAACAAAACAGGATAAACAGGATGAGAAGGCCTGGGTGAAATGCCTGGATCTGGAGCGTGGGCTTCAACACCGACTCTGTCACCATCGTCATCAAGGAGTAGGTGAGGAAAGAGTAGGTGTTGTTTTTTTAAAGGTGAACTAAAAAGCAGTGGTAGTCAGAGGAGAAGTCCTTTCATCGTTTTAATACTGCAGAGATTTCCCAGACATCTGTTTGTGGGAGTGGAAAGTGGGACATCTCTATGCAGAATAAATGTCTGTCAGAAATATGGTCCAGCCTCATAATAGGGAGCTGAAGTTTGGATTGACTTCCCCCTCTGTCAGTGTATGGAGGGTTCTTCATATCAGCAATCTAACAAGCATATGGCTTTTATTTTGAAATATGTTGTAGTGAGCATCAACTCATTTCGCTTGGCTTAATTTAACAAAAATCCATTCAGTATTATTTACATGAACGACAAAAGTAGTTCCCGAACTACACTACCCAGCATGCTTTTAGCTAGCTGGAAAGTTCCATCTCCTGCAAAGGGAACAAGCTGCGGTAGCTAGCTAAAAAACGACTTCCAACACGGAAAAGTGCAACAGAACGGTCGTTCAAGTCGGAATTCCCCGTCGGAAATTCGGGCAAGATTCCTTCCGCCCGAGCTCTCTGACTTAAACACATCTGACGTCACAGCATCAATTTGTACTTAATAAAACTTGATTTTACTGTAGTTTTTGTGTTAGGAAAACGTGTTGTAACAACTTTGTAATTTCCATTTTTAATGTAATTCAGTTGACTTCGTTATTAGAAGTCTTTGCTAGTATGAACTAGCCTGCTAACGTTACCCGAGCATTGTCAGATAGCTTAGTGGGCAAAAACTGTTGCGTCCATGTTTTCCCGAGAAGGCGCATTTAGATCGGAAGTCGGGAATTCCAACTCGGATCTATCGACTTCCGACTTCCAATGGAATGCAGCAAATGTCTTTTCTGGAAGTTTCTAGGTCCTAAAATAACAGAAACGTGCAAGTCGTCTAAAAGTTTATGCTCTGTTGCTTTGTTTAGTTACAGAAGAGAAAATGCGGTCAATAGAAAATCTTGTTAGCCACTTAGCCGCTAGTCGACCACAGGAAGTCTTCGGCCTGCGCTTCTGCTTCAGCTTCCTGTTGGGGCGGCGTCCTCTGTTCACTTACTATAGGAAGGAAGGTCCATCAAACTCCTACAGCAAATAGAAAGCAGCTTACAGCCTCGCTTTGTGATTTAGCCTGTTAAAACAAGTGTATTTTTTACTCTTGCCTAGTGCAGCTTTATTAAAAGGCTGATATCGGCCTGATATATCAGTCTAACCTCGCTGCTGATGCACCCCAGCTGCAGTTACACAGCACAGTTATGACATTTGAAATGCGGCTACTCCTACATGGTAAAAAATTCATCAAAAAATCGGAGCGTTTCTGACACGCACCCACCCGTTTCCGTCTTCCTTTTCATTACCTCGACCGACGACACAGATGCCGGCGCTCGTGCACGCCGAAGCACGTGCACGCGCGTTTTTAACTGCCTCATATTCGCATCCAACGAAAACCAAATTATAACATACGCAGGATTAAAAACATTACAGATGTTCCATGTGGTTTAAGGACGTCTAAGGACACGAAAAGCGCCGTCTCCGCCACACGAACCGGCAGCCTGTTATAGCAGACACTAAAGAGGATGTTTGCTTGTTATTTTGGTGCCACACACACACACTCTCTCTCACACACACACACACACACACACAGTGGATGTTTTCAGTGTAGATTAACAAGGTACAACTGGAAAGCGTGGGAGCTTAGATTCCCGAAACAACGGTTACAAAGACATCAGGGTGAAAAAAAAAAAAAAAAAAGGTGGCATATGGAATAAATTACAGAACGGTATTACATCCTCGCACTCGCTCTCCTTCTCCCACACACACACACACACACACACACACACTGCACAATATAGAAACTGCTGCATAAATACACACTCGCCCACACACACACACACACACACTCCTACGCCGAGTCCTTTCTTCGGCGGCGGGCTCTCTGCAGGATGCGGACTCGTGTCCGTTCGCTTCCATTGATTCGGTCTTCTCTACTCTGAGGGTTGCCGTGGAAACGAGCTGTGCGTTTCTATTCATGTGTTTTGAAGGAGGCTCTGCTGCCTCATTGAGACTGGAGTAGTACGCCTTAAATCACCTCTGCTCTCTCTCTCTCTCTCTCCGTTTATCTCTCCCATACTCTTCTTCTTCTTCTCTGTCTGGTTTTCACTCGTCTTTTTGCTCGCTCCAACTTTCTCTCCTTGACTCCTTCCTCTACTTTCTCATCTCATCTCTTTCTATTTTTGTTCGCTCTTATTCTGTCTTTCTCTGCTCTTTCTCTTTCGTCTTTTTATCTCCTCCACTCTCTTTTGTCTACTTTTCTCCTCTCTTTATCTCTAGTTTGTCTTATCTCTCCCTTCTCTTTCTTCCCTCTCTTTCCATTGGTTTCTCCCACTCGTCTTCTCTTTATTGATTTCTGTCTGATTTTCACTTACTTGTGTGCTGACTCTTTCTCTCTTCTCATCTCATCACTTTTCTATTTTTGTCTGCTCTTATCCTCTCTCTCTCTTCTGCCACTTTTCTCCTGCCCTCTCTCTTTCCTTTCTTCCTCTCTCTGCTCTCACCTCTCTACATCTTTCTTTCTACTCACTTTTTCGTTCCCACCATTTCTCTCCTCTTGTTTCTGTCTCCTCTCCATTTGTTTCTCCCATTCTCTTCTTTTTCTTGATTTCCGTCTGGTTTTCACTCATCTGTTTCCTTCTCCTCTTTCTACTTTCTCATCTCAACTCATTGCTTTCTAATTTTGTCCTCATTCTCTCTCTCTTCTCTACTCTGTTGACCCTTTTCTCTTTCTCTCTCCAGTTTCTTCTCATTCCTCTCTCTCTCTGTCTCCTGCTGCCACTTTAACGAAACACAAGACTTCAGTATCCATGTGCCCATAATTGTTTAGCGCAAAATATCAGAGGCCTCGTCTGTGAATAGCAGTGAGAGAAGAAACGTTATGTAATGCATTTCAAGGACACTCCTCCACAGAGAGGTCAGAGGTCAGGGGTCAGGGGTCAGGGTCGGCCTTAGAGCAGCAGTGCTGGTAGGGATTCAGGTCCAGATTCACTAAGATCGACTTTATTCCCACAGCGGCCATTTTAAGTTTAACATCACACATCTGGCATATAAATGTTGCAGCTACAATGAGAAGGTTTGGATGTGTGTGTGAGCCTGGAGGTTGAGTAGCTGGTTCAGTCTGCAGCAAGCTGGAGAAAACGTCAAAATCAATGGACAAAATCAATATGGATTACACGAAGTCAGAGTCGCAATCACGTCTCACTCCTGCTTACAGAGTTTCACATTAAAGGAAAAAATAAGCTCTTGTTGAACAATGAATGAAGATACTAATTGAAAAACACTGTTTTGATAAATGGAGCCATCATCGCTGATTTAATTAAAGTTTGTGTGTTATATAAACATTGCCCATGAAGTGCTGTTGAGCAACTCACTGAATTGCAGACTGAGGCTCTGTTCAGCTCTGAGGTATTGACCTTATTCACACAGCGGCCATTTTGAACACTCGGGCCCTCATTTACGAAGCGAACGTACGACAGAAAACTGGGCGTATGGTCATTTCCACGCAAAGCTCGGCATTTATCGTCCATTTATTTGGACGTGAGCGGAGGCTACGATCAAATCTCACGTCAAGTCTCAACTCGTGTACGCAAGTTTTCGAGTCGGCGTGGACTTGCGGTGCAGCATAGTAAATCTGGCTGAGTCGGAGAATTGTTATTAGACCATATATTCTGACTGGCATCTAAGCATATGCAGCCACATCACTTAAAAATATGGCAAAATATTCTGATTGGCAAGATACGAACGTTTCATGAGTCACACGTGAACCCTGTCGTAAGATGATTTCTGCGCTCGGATCTGCGCTGGTTTCTACGTTAGATTGATAAATGAGGGCCTCGGGGTGGGAAATGAACCCTACTCAGAATATTGTCACTGATACAAAATTAGTGTTAGTACAACACTGTGAGGACTTTAAATATATCTAACAGTTATCAGATTAGCAGCAATCTGAGGAACAACAACCACAGCGACTGCTTGAATTCAGCACAAAGTTTAGCTAGCTTACTAGTTGGTAAGCTACTAGCTAGCTGGTAGCTATAGCAACAAGGACTAAATATATAAAAATTTGAACCTATATCCCTCTGGATTCTGGAGATCCAGTTGTCTCATGTTTTTCAGTGTGAATCTGTGAAATGATAAATATTTGTATGATGCATCTTGGTTCACAGCAGACAGAGCTGGGCTGCACTTGCTCTTTAGGTAGAGTTTCAAAATGGCCGCCGTGTGAATAAGGTCAATAGCAACTTGTGCAAACACTCTTGAGCAAGGCACTGACGGAAACTCGAATACTAAAGTATCCCTCGTTCTGTCTGTGTATCACATTTACCATGCGTACTTTGTGTCTGTGCTTGCTTGCGTGTGTGTGTGTGTGTGTGTGTGTGTGTGGCCGTGCGCGCGTGCACGTGTCCAGGCTGTCTGTTCATGTGGTCAGATCACTGTGTCATTGTGTGTCCCCTCTCCCTCTCCCTGCCAGTCACCCCGGAGGCCATCGGCTTCCTGTCGGCGGTGGGCGTCTTCGTCGTGGCGCTGGCCGTCCTCTTCCTCTTCATCAACAAGAAGCTGTGTTTCTCCCGCGTCGGCGGGCTGCCCTGCCTGGAGCAGCACGGCCGCCGGAGGAAAGGCCGGCCAGGAGTCCGCCAGGGGCTCGGTGAGTGAAGCCCGCCGTACACAACCCTCCCCGCAAACCACAACATGGTCTCTGAAGTCGTGAAATGAGCACGAACTCTGAAACGCAGATTTACCTGCTGTGGACACAAATTATGTGAAAACTACATTCCTCCACCAAGAGTTCAATTCTGTGACAAAAACATGGTTTGGACGCGACATTTTCAGCTAAAGGTTGGCTAACAGTTCAGTTTAGGAACAACTTGGTTAAGGTTTGGGTTGAGGTTAGACAAAATAAAAATTTGACTCTTTCTACAAGCTGGGAATTGAACTCTGGTCTCCAGCATTGAAGTCAAACTCATCTGTCCATCCACAACACCCTTACTTTCCACTGAGCTACTTCAATGTGACTCTACTTTCTGTTTGTGTAACTCTTTCATGCTGGGAAACACCACCAACACGTAATTTGCTGTTAACAAGTCGTGTTCAGTTCACGTATTTGTGTGAGATCAAGTTGAAACAAACTGTTAGCTAACCAGCCAGCAGGCTAATTCAGCAAAGACACTGATGTTAATGTGAACATGCTAACGCTAGCTGCTACTAGCTACGTTAGCTAGTGTGCTAATCAGATGTGTTAACAACAAGACAGTGATGTTAGCTGACCAGATACTATGGTTAGCTAGCTAACAAGCTGACATTATCTAAACACTAAATCAATCAGATGGATCAGTGATGAAATGATCAGTTCAGTCAGAAACAGACAGAAATTAACCGTCTGTTCAGTTCGGTTGAGACGGGGGTGGAGGGAAGAGGAGGCGGATAAAGGAGGAGGGAGGGAGGAAAATAAGTGACAGGTGGAGGTGAGGAGGGAGGAGAGAGAGAAAAAGAGCGAGGAGAGAGGGGATGGAGGGGGGAGAAAAGGGGAACGGGGAGAGGGAGGAGAGAGAGGGGAAAGGGAGGGTGATAGGTGTCTAAGTTATTTATGTGAGTGAGAGAGAGAGAGGACTTGGATAGAGAGAGATAAGAGAGAAATGGGAGACGGAGGGAGAGAGAGAGAGGCGTGGGCGAGTGTGTATTTGTACAGTGGTTTCTGTGGGCGAGTGTGTATGAGAGAGAGAGAGAGAGAGAGAGAGAGATGACTGCCATCAAGCCCTGCAGGAGTTCACATTAAAAACATTAACATTGCAGCACACTGGGGAAAGATGTAGGAGGAAAGAGGACATGCAGAAAAAAATACAGAGAACAAGATATTGATTTGTTAACTAGCAACAGGTCATTCTTTCCCATCCTACTTGTCAAACACCCAAAGTAAAGATTACTAAAGGTTAACTAAATGTTTAATTAATGTGTTTGTGACCAGAAGGCTGCCAGTTTGAATCCCCAGACCGGGCAGCAGAAGACTGGTTACACTGGGCCGCTTCCAGGACCGAATGTGTGTAACTGTATGAATGTGAAGCGTCAGGTGTGACCAAGTCAACTTCACTTGAGTCCCAAGTCAGTCTCAAATCTTGAGGCACAAGTCCAAGTCATTAGTGTGAAGTCTCAAGTCTAAATGTAGAACAGCAAGTCAAGTCAGAACAAATCAAGAGTCCAGTATCAATTTAATATCTTAAAGAAAACTAAATATCTAGGACTTTTCAATGCAATATGGTTTTAATAGGATAAAAACTTGGTAAGAGCATCATGAGTTTGATTTCTATAATCAGTTTCAACTTCAATAAATTCAATCATTCCATACAAATTCAGAAAACAGAATTTAAATTCAGTCGTCCGCTGGAACAAATCTCATCACTTTCAATCTAAGTCATTTACACAAACACAAGATCTCAAGTCAAGACTTTAGAAACCTTTTCAAGTCATCAAAGTACAAGTCAGAGTCAAGTCCCAAGTCACCAGAACCCAAGTCAAGTCGAGTCTCAAGTCTTCTCTTCATGCATCAAGTCAAGTCTCAGGCAGTTAAAATTGTGACTTGAGTCTGACACCGCTCTGATTTGCCACCTTGCCGCTGCGCTCAAAGTTCAAATTACTTGAACTTTTACCCCATTTCCCACCGACATTTCAAAGCACGTCCAATCAGATGACAGCTTTGTGCGGTGTTCAAAGAGCTAAAAATGGAGGAGAAGTTAATATTGTGTGTGTCAGAGTTGTACAACACACCATTACTGTAAAATGTTGCCACAACCCTCGGGGGAAAAATACATTTTTGCTTTTTGATTTTAGCAATAGCACCTTCCTCACATGAACCGCTCATCATCTGTTGCTTTAGCTTGAGGCTGGGAGGGAAAAAGAAAGAGAGAAAAACTCACACTTCCACTACAGAGTGACTCCAGGTCCAGACCGACGCCGTCCCATCCCACTTGTCAAACAGTGAGCGAACACTCGGTCCCTCCTGGTTGGTTCCTCGCTCACCTGCGGCAGGTAGAGGAGGCGTTGCTCTCCTCTGGTATTTCCACTTAGTTTCCTGAGCAAACAACACATCCTGTTTTGGACGCTGGAAGCCTTCAGACGCTCAAATCCTCAGGAGGTTTCTGATCCAAGGTAGGGGCTCTTCAACATTTTCAACCCGTTTGAGTCAAATTGAGTGAATGTGGTCTTAACCTGGGAGTTAGGCTCATTGAATACACTCCGCACAGCTTGGTATCGTTGATGTGACCTTGTGTTAATGTTAGGTTTATGATCACTCTTAATGGTGTGTCATTTGCAACACACCCAGTATGGATGACACACATTTGGGCTGCTTTGAAACACATAGGGTTAGGGTTACAAAATGACACAACATGCAGTATGTTGGTATTAATATGTGGTGTTGAAAAGTAGCAGAAATGTGTGTTGTCCCAAACTAGACATCCACTTTAACTGTATGCCTCAAAGGTTGAAAGACACTTACTTGCTGGGCCCAAACGTGTTAAACAAACATAACAGTACTACAAGTAAGGGATAATGTACAGCAAGCCGGTCATTATTATCCCGCTTATTACACCACTACTTACCAAAGACATTAATCATTTCACACAAAATATTGATTTAAACTGATTTTATTACAAGTTAAAGTAATTTACAGGTTACAGGGAGTAATGTTAATTTGATTAGAAATCAACGAAATCGTCCAGACTTCTTGACTGCAGATTGATTGATAGGATTAAAGTGAAATTGTGGTTATGATTGATGTTATGATCAGAACTGAGTATTCAATATTGGCATGTCATGGATTTTTTGCTAAACTGCTTTTCGTCCTATACATCGAAAACACTTGCCAGCGTAGATTAGTTTGCTTATTGAGTTGTTTACTGTATTGACTGATATAGAAATCAACAAAACCAGCCGGACTTCTTGACTGTGGAGTGAAATTATTACGATGTGAAGCAGTGGTTTGTTATTCAGAAATAACAGATTTCACAGTGCCTTCATTGGCCAATCAGAATTGAATATTAACCTGTCATAAATGTTTTTAAAGGCGTAGTACTGTCTAGATTCCTAAACCACTTTTCGTCCTACACATCAGAAACGCTTTAGTTTGTATTTAGTATATTGAGTTAGTTACTGTATCATGTGAACTCTCAAAAAGGATTGCGTGATTTTCAACAAGTCTGTATACTTTTCAACACAATATAATGTTAATTAAATATATGATGTGTCTGTATGTGTTGCTTTTATCATGTGTTGAACAGTAAACATCCCAAACTGAACACATGGATGCTGTTGAAAATGACTCTTCTTTTTACAGAGTGTCATTTGTAGCTCGGAAATGCTTTTCAGCGTAAATTAGTTTGTGTATTGAGTCAGTTTATCGACTAGCATTCATCAGTTGGCAGCCAAATGACTCTGCCTGGCCTCTTCTGTATGGCTCTGTGTGTGTGTGTGTGTGTGTGTGTGTGTGTGTGTATTGAGTGTGAGAGGCCGGCTATAGAGATGAGACTCAGTGAAGAGGGTTATTGACCGGACCGGTAGACTCAGCAGGAATCATGACTGAAGGCGAAATGAAAGGCTTTACCAGAGGAGCGGAGTAGTATCTGGAGAAACAGTGTTGAATGGACCAGCAGCTGAGTGGTTTTATGCAGAAAATGATGTATCTAAATAGAAAAGCTGAACGAAAATATACTCGAAAACGTGTTTATGCTCGCTTGATGCGGAAAGGTTTTTTTGTCGATAGTGAAAGTGTGCGATAAATAGAGATGGAAATGTAGATGTTGAATGAATAATGACCTCGGCTTGGTTCAGTCTCATTGCACAGCAAATTCAAACAATTTAAAAGTGGCTTTGGATATTTTATCTGTAAAATATCCGTCCATCACGACCGCCTGGTAATATCACACACGCTGCCATCAAGACGATAAATCTCCATCGCGGTTGTTCAACCATTTGTTGTTGGATAAAAAATATCGTTGTAAATAAGAATTTGTTCTTAATTAACTTTCATGGTGACATTTTCATCTTCAGTCAGCATCAAATGTGGCAACAACTTGCACAATACTAATCAATTCTTGAAATACTCTCCATGCATTCAGGAAGCCGATTGATTCGCTTCAAACCCAGCTGATGGAAACATCGCACCTTGTTTGCGTTTTATTTTTTTTGCGACATTTCAAAAGTTTGCTTAAATTTCGCTTGGCGGTTGGATGGAAACGTATCTACTCATACCCTTATACTGAGTTACACCCCTTTTACACACACGACACAGCACTGGATAGATAGATGGATAGATAGATAGATAGATAGACAGATAGATAGATAGATAGACAGACAGGTAGATAGATAGATAGATAGGTAGACAGATAGGTAGATAGATAGATAGGTAGACAGATAGGTAGATAGATAGGTAGATAGATAGATAGGTAGATAGATAGATAATAGACAGTCGAATATGTCAAAGTCGGCATAACTAACATCATGACAGACTAACGGAAATACAAAACGGATGCGTTTGTGACCCAGTGTGATCTAAGCCGTGAGATATCAGTGGTTGGATGAAAATCTATATTCTTGTATTAAGGACACCATAAAATAATAAAGTTTTGTGATCCCATAGCCAACAAACCCATTCGAATTGTATAATTACATAAACACACGGATGTCATCCTGAAAACGAGACTCTTGCTGAAAAGTTGACTTGAAAAGTATAAATGGTCTGTACATGCATATATACATATCCATACATATTTGTGTGGATGTGTCTGAGAACATGTGTAAGTGTGTGTGTGTGTGTGTGTGTGTGTATGCGAACCTAAATTTGCATGTAACCATTGAGCTACATCTACTCTACTACACACTCGAAGCTTCCGCCTCCGAATCCCCGGAGAAGACAGAAGTTGACTCGTGTGTCAATGATAAATCAATCAGCCAGCGCTCGCCCACTCAGAGAAACCGTCCTGCTCTGCTGGTTGCCATGGCGATCGCTCAGGTAGACGGGGGGGGGGGGAATTTTGTTCTCGGTGACCCGAGGCGGGGCGGACCGCCTCCGTGTCTCTGTGTTGCTAGCCAATTATGGACAAATTACGAAGTGAGTGGAGCGACCCTCCACCCCGGTGTTAATGTGTTTTTATAAATGAGAGAAACAGTTTGCAGGGGTGTTAGAGGGAGAGAGAGAGAGAGGGAGAGAGAGAGAGAGAGAGAGAGAGAGAGAGAGAGAGCAGAGTTTGATATGCCTCCTCCACCCGTTCTCATCTCAGCAATTACAGGCTCAGCAGATCTTAAGGGGGCAATAATTCAGATTTTTACTGCCCCGTATCACAAAATGACCTGCGGGGGGTTGACAGGGTTTTTGATCACTAACAGCGACTCTAATGACTTGGCAAAAAGATTTCTGGCTTTCAAAACTCACTTTCTGGCCTGTAGTCTCCCTGCATTCAAGTGATGTCGGGTCTTACTTTTCTCGGGCCTTTCCGGTAGTTTGCGTTCACGTGCTTTATGGTCGGAAAATTGGAGAAAAGATGGAGGCGAGTGTCTGCTGCACGTGTGGTTTCCTCAACTGTTTCCTCACACTGCGGCCTTATAGGCTAACGTTAGCAATCGAGCTAGCGATAGCCTAGCTAGCAGGAAATCTTGGGCTATTTCTGTGGATTATGAATGTAAATACCACAGGAAATTGAATGCCGTAGCACTGTAGTTATCAAGGAATATCCATGTCTTTTAAATTTGTACTTGTGGTTCATTTTCGGCTTTATTGTATGAAATTTCTTACCGTTCACGTACGACTCTGCGCTCTGTTCAGCCATGTTGGAAAGAGAGATGACGTCACAACTCGAACAATTCATGCTGCAGCTACAATCCTGATTTCTCCGACTTGATCATCCGACATAATAAGGTGTTCGTGTGGCTCTTCCTGGTCAGAAACTCGTTCAGACGGTAAATCCAGCATTACTTGAATGCAGGGTCTGTTTAGGAACAAACAAAAGCCCGAGTGAGCGAACTATGAAAGCTGAAAACACTCGTTCTCAAGCCAAAATAGCAAATGACAAAGCAGTTTTATTATTCCAGCATTCTGCATGGTGATATTTTACCTCTTCACTACGTTTCTGTTTGATGTCTGCTCTAAAAAACTAGCCAGGCTCCTCCTGTTGTGAAAATGTGGCTTTATTGTTTTCCTCAATTTTACAGACCAACGTACCTCAAGTGGATGGGGGGGGGGGGGGGGGGGGGTCTGTTCCAGAGACTTGTATAGGAGTAGATAAGTTCTATTTATGTTGTCACAATTCCTATTGATCCTATAGAGATCGATGATGTTCATTGATTACTTAATGCCCCTTTAAAAGCGGTTTTCTCACAATCATTCATTTTCCTGCCGTCTGGCTTTTCCCTTGTAGTTGTTGCAGATCTCCTCCTCCTCGTCTCCTCTCCTCATCTCCTTGTCTCCTATCCTCTCTCCTCCTCACCTCTCCTTGTTTCCTCTCCTCTCCTCTCTCCTCCTTGTTTCCTCTCCTCTCCTCGTCTCCTCTCACCTCTCCTCATCTCCTTGTCTCCTCTCCTCTCTCCTCCTCACCTCTCCTTGTTTCCTCTCCTCTCCTCGTCTCCTCTCCTCATCTCCTTGTCTCCTCTCCTCTCCTCCTCACCTCTCCTTGTTTCCTCTCCTCTCCCCTCCTTGTTTCCTCTCCTCTCCTCGTCTCCTCTCCCCTCTCCTCATCTCCTTGTCTCCTCTCCTCTCTCCTCCTCACCTCTCCTTGTTTCCTCTCCTCTCCCCTCCTTGTTTCCTCTCCTCTCCTCGTCTCCTCTCCCCTCTCCTCATCTCCTTGTCTCCTCTTCTCTCTCCTCCTCACCTCTCCTTGTTTCCTCTCCTCTCCCCTCCTTGTTTCCTTTCCTCTCCTCGTCTCCTCTCCCCTCTCCTCATCTCCTTGTCTCCTCTCCTCTCTCCTCCTCACCTCTCCTTGTTTCCTCTCCTCTCTCTTCCTCGTTCCTCTCCTCTCCTCTCACTTGTTGCCCTTTCACAGTTTTGCTCCTGCACTCTCCCAGCCTTTTCCTCTTTGTCAACTCCTATATTTCCCTCTGTGTGTGTGTGTGTGTGTGTGTGTGTGTGTGTGTGATCTCTCCCTCCAGTGAACAGCTACGGCGACGACGACGACGACGCCTCCAGCTCCTCCGACAGCGAAGACGAGATCCTGAAGCAGTTTGAGATCTCCGTGTCGCGCTCGCAGAGTTTCCGATCCGCCGCGGCGAACGGCACCGAGCCGCCGTCCCGCGCGAGCCAGCCGGCGCCGGGCCGACGCCACAGGTTCACCCGCCTGCTGTCGGACCAGGAGGAGGGCAGCACCGAGCCATCGGACTGTGAAGGTGGTGTGTTGTGACAAAATCTGTATCCCCAACGTGATAAAAAGTCACGAAATGAGCACGAACTCTGAAACGCAGATTTACGTGCTATGGACACGAATTATGTGAAAATTACATTCCTCCACGACAAAGTGAATTCTGTGACAAAAACACAAATTAGACACGACATTTTCAGCTAACGGTTGGCTAACAGTTAAGTTTAGGCAACTAAAACAACTTGGTTAAGGTTAGGTTTAGGTAAAATTAAAATTTGACTCATAAAGTTCCTTCGTACAAACTGGGAATTGAACTCCGGTCTCCGACATCTAAGTCAAACTCCTCCACCCATCCGGCACCCGACCACAACACCCTGTCTGTCCACTGAGCTGCTTCACTCTGACTTACTGCCTGTTTATAGTCGTGTCTCCTTCATGGAACTGTTTTGTACGGAGCCCGGGAGTGGCCATCGGGAGAAAAATTATTTATGTCGTGGCCACAATTTACTGTAACGTGCGCACGATATGCAATTCGAGCTCTCGTTTTCTTTTTTCGTGTGCACGAGATACAATTCGTTTCCTCAATTTCCTCTTTATGTGCGCACGAATTGCCAAAACGTGCCCTCGAAATAGTGATATCGTGCTCTGGATATATAATACATGCGCTCTTCACGAGCTTATAAAGAGTCAGTGCACATATTGGTGATTAAGTTTAAATGTGGCACTGTCCTGGGTGTGTTGCAGCACCTGATTGTGTTTACACGGCCTGAAGGTTAAGTGGCTAAATATGTTGCAATATTTGGGGGATATGCTTATTCAGTGTAAACAGACAATGGATATTAGCATACCAAATCCTTACTAGGCCTATCTGCAATACCTAAAAGGTACCTTTTAAGTTTAAGTTAACGAAATCGAGGGAACAAATTGTATCTCGTGTGCACAAATTAAATAAAACGTGCGCACGTTACAGTAAATCGTGGACTCTATATAACTTTTTTTTCTCTCCAAATGGCACACACACATGCAGAGGGAGCACAGGATTCCACAGGGAAAATTAGGGAATTAGGGAAAATCACACTTTTGCGCACACACACACACACACACACACACACACTCTCACACAGTCCACAATCTACTTTATATAACCCAAACATCGAATGCGTTCAGTCAGGTAACCACACTCATAAACACAAACTCCACTGAGCAGAGAACCAGTGAGATCTTCTGCTAATCCAACATGTAATCGAGCCAAAAGGCCAAAAATAACCTTTTTACCGCAGATTAGAGGCGGTAAACAGCTCAGGCAGGCTGAGCTTGATTGGACCTCCGCAGCTGGATCAGTGTGAACAGACAGCAGCAGTCTGGCTCTTTAGATTAATTAGGACACTTGTTTGTTCTCTGGTGGTTTCTGGTGTCTTAAGAACGGCCTGAGGAGGATCAGAGAGCACAACAGGCCGAGTGTCACGTACACTCGAAGCTTTATTTTTTATTTTACCGTGAGGCAGAGACGTGCGCTTCAACAATCAAATGTTTTTTTTGCAGAGTGCTGAGCCAAAAAGCATCGAGTCCGATACGACTACTCAAAAAAGAGTGAGGTAGCACTTTCAAAACTGTTTAAAAAAATAACTGGATGCAGAAACTGTGAGTGTTGTGTCCAGTCATTTTTGACCAATTTTGGATTAATTTTTTATTTTACATATCAGCCCAATGGATTTTTAGAGCAGAAAAGACTACTACTACTACTAATCACTATTTTCATCCATCCATCCATCCATCCATTTTCTATACCCGCTTATTCCTATACCGCTATTTTAGTTTCCACAATTATTAATCATTCATTACAGTGGCAGAGTGTTGCACAGGCCTGCTAAATAGAAACAGCGTGACACCAGAGATTACAGAAACAAAGGCACAAACCATATGCTAGTATATTTATCTTTGATGTTATGTTTGAGGAGTCTGTATTTAGGTCAGACATTTCAATTAAAATGATAAGTGGTGGCAACTGCTTTATTAAAGCAATACAGACTTACAGGCAATTGGTTATGGTGCAATATTGTCTTTGTATTATTGAATGTCTGTGATAATATTGCGCAATAACCCACACAATGACACTTTACAATGGTGTTTTTTCCTGTGCACTGATCAGTTTATTAACCTTTGAATACTGTGTCAGTGCTTAGAGAAAGTTTCACTAATACATAATGTATTCACAAGGGTGTGAAAACACAATGTTCAAATTATACAAACTTAATTGTTCTTACATTGTGTGGTTAAACCCTTGTAAGTACATCATGTATTTTCATTAAGTAGCCTATGAATTTATTATGGTGACTACTTTTCCACGGGGTAAAGCTACAATACACAACTTTTTGCCTTGAGTCAGGAAGTGTACTGTTAGTCCCTCCCTCCTCTCCTTGCAGTTGGTCAAGTTCCCGCCCCCAACACCTGTCAATCATCTTGATGAGTTGTCTAGTCTGAGCACTTTTGCCAAATTGGTGATTTTGTTGCTACATTTGGCAACTTTTCAGACAACTTTATTTCTCAAAATGCATTTGGGCGCTTTGCTTAATTGTGATGTCCAATGTGTTTGTTATTATCAGATCTTTTTTTATTATTTATTTATTTTTTTGCTTTGTGTAGTTTCACTCTGCCTCTTTTTTGTAATGTGTGGAATGCTGTTTGTCATTTTATTTCGGCTTTTATAAAATCCATCCATCTACTCAGGGACGGCAGATGAAAATTAGCCGTATGGCTAAATCTGGCACATTTATTTATTTATTAATGTCCATTTTCCCTGTTAAAATAAACCAAATAAATTAATAAATAAAAGTGACTAGCAACAAATCTTGCTACTTTTTCAGACCATCGGGAAAATTTTTAAGTTTTTACTCCCTGAGCCGTTTGGCGACAAATTGATTCGACTGATGCCAGTTCATGTATATTTGAGCTTCTTGTCTAAAGAGGTTTGATCACAGCTTCCCATACACAGCCGAGCCTCTCATTCCAGTAAAAGTCATATGGAGAGCAGGATTGGTAGCAAATATAATCATATGTAACCAATCTGCGATAAAAAAATCAACTCTAATGTTCACCGTGTTTCTGAACGTTTAGCTTTGCTGTTCTTTCTTTTCTTCCTTCTTTCCTCCATTGTTGTTGTTGCTGTGACTTCCTGCTCTGTGGCCGCTAGCCTCACCTTGACACACAGCCAGCTCACCACTGGCCCCGCCCACAAGACACACACAACACAGAGTTACAGACACAGACTGATGATGGACAATATACTGTATTTATTTATTATTTTAATGTGGAAAAAGTTGCATATTGCAAGTTCCGCAAGGGTCGATTCTCGGACCTCTGTTATTTAATCTTTACATACTCCCATTAGCTGAAATTATTCAAAATTGTAAGGTTTCGTATCACATGTACGCAGATGACACACAAATATATATAGCTGTGTCACCAAACGAATACAGTTCAATAGACTCCCTGGGACAGTGCATTAAACAAATTAGTAGCTGGATGTTCCAAAATGTTCTCCAGTTAAATGAGGACAAAACTGTCATTGTTTTTGGGGCCAAAGAAGAAAGACTTAAAGTCGGTGCTCACCTTAATAGTCTGTCCTTGAAGAGTAAAAATCAAGCTAGAAACCTCTGTGTTATCCTGGATTCAGACCTAAATTTCAGTAGTCACATTAAATCAATAACAAAATCAGCCTTCTGTCACCTTAAAAATATCGTAAGCTTCCATGCTGCTCACATGTGGAACAAATTGCCAGTAGAGCTAAGACTTGAGACAATGCTGACTACTTTCAAATCCAAGCTAAAGACCTACCTGTTTACCATTGCTTTTAATTAATTTTCCTTTAAATCAAATTTATTTGTTGGTTTGTTTTTTTTAAATTCTGTGTGCTTTTGATTGTTTGTTTTATTGTTTTTATTGTCTTTACTCTGTGTGCTTTTGTCTGTTTGCTTTTAATGTTTTTATTCTATGTGCTTTTGCTTGCTTGCTTTTATTGTTTTTATCATTTGTTTCTTGTGCTTTTGCCTGTGTATCTGTAAAGCACTTTGGGTATGAAATGTGCTATAAAAATAAATTTGCCTTGCCTTGCCTTTAATATACAGCTTAATACACTGGAGTAATGTCAATGTAAAGTACAGTGTTAACCAACCCACTGCCTGTCTCATTATTCCTTAATGAGACAGCCCCCCCCCCCCCCCCCCCCCCTCCCTTTAGGTGAGTTGGATCAGTCAGTGATTGGTTGACATTGTCAGGTTGATCACTATGTTTTGGTGACCCAGCTGTTATTTAGTTTCCCCGCTGAGGATTGGCTGTCATTAACCAACATGTGAGCGGCGTTGTGACATAACTTCCAATTGAAGTAGGGAACACACACACACACACACACACTGATGACTCACCTCAGCCTGTTGCCATGGTGAGCACTCTATGTAGCCATTGATATAACAGTGACTGGTCTTAATGACGGTGAATTGGAGTTAATTGCTATTGATCTGTCTGAAGTACGGCCTGTACTGAGTGTTTCTGTCTCAGGAAAAGGCCAAGGTTTGACAAATGACACAATATCACCTCTGTTACAAAAGGAGCTAAACTAAACGACTTCTTCTTTTGAAGACGTCCCGGCCTAAATTAGACAGTATAGAGCGGAGATAAGCAGGAGAGATGAGATGTCACTTCACATTTAGCCAGGTCGACTTCGACGTATCCGACTGTCAACAGACTGTAAAATGGTGAGAATGAACTTTGTCACGCTAACAGGCGTCAAGAGAGGCGGCTTCTGGTGTTTCCACAGGCAGCTGGACGGCCTGCGTGGTTTCACCTGTTCGTCTGTGAAAAGGTTAGTGAACGGTTAAGTTTAGGCAAGTAAAACAACTTTGGTTAAAGTTAGGGTTAAAGCTGCAGTTAGGTTTAGGCAAGTAAAACAGTTTGGTTAAGGTTAGGGAAAGGCTTTGGTCATGGTTAAATAAGAAAAGCTTCAGTTTTTTCACTCAGTGGAAATCTTCGTGGAATGAGTTGGGAATCGAACCCGGGTCGTCGGAGTTGAAAGTAAATGTCTCCGCCGCCCCCCCGCGCCCCCCGCCCCCCCGACCTCCACAGCCTTACTCTCCACTGCGCTATTTCTGTTTGTAGTCGTGTCTCCTTCATGTAATCCTTTCATGGCGGGAAAATTAATTTCTCTCACTTTTCGTTTCTCAAGACATCGTGCTCATTTCATGAAATTTCCCTCCCTGTTTCCCCCCCCCCCTTCCCCCTCCTCCCACAGACATGGACGCCCAGACCAAACAGGAGGGCTTCCAGGACCCTCTGTCCTACGGGGCTGAGGAGAAAGAGAAGGCCTCGACCGCTGCGCTGGAGACGCCCGTCGACCCCGAGGGCCCCGAGGGCCCGCAGGGGGACGGGTCGCCGGGCCCCGGGGCCAGTCCCACCCCCAGCCTGAGCCTGCAGGCCGCAGAAGGCAGCGTGGACATGGAGACGGCCGTGGACCAGCAGGGCTACGACAACAACGAGCCCACAGACAGCTCCTCCACCTGGAGCCCCGAGGTACTGCGGCATGAAAATCCAGGCAAACCAGGTTTATGATATTTTAAAGCTGCAGTAGGTAACTTGGTAGCATTTACACAGATTACAGGGTAATTACATAGACATTATCAGAACTGGTCATTTCATAACATGTCAGAATCCTCTGCTATTCTCATTGCAAAGTGAAGTGTGTGGAAACCCACCCGACCAATGAGGGGAAGTCTGAGGCAGGAGGCGGGACTCTGGCCTGTCAATCACTCCTCCTGTCACTCACCATCGTTCCTTGTCTTGGTTTGAATTTGCGGACATTTGGTCTCTTTCCTCCCGAACTCACCAGGAAAAAGCTCCCGCACACTGTCCGCTTCACTTACAGTTAAACTGATTTTATTAGGAACATTGTTTCGGTACAAAGTGTTTGTCGCTGTTCTGAAACGTTGTTCTTAATAATATCGATTTAATTAAAAGTGAATTGGACAGTGTGCAGGAGTTTTTTCCTTTCAAATGCAGAATTTAAATCCTTTTCTAACGAACCTGCCTTGGGAACATTCAGGTGTGCAAAAGTTTTAATGTTTGTGTTTTCATGATTTTACATTTTTGCAATTTAGCTGAGTCAGTCCCTCCAGGATTTTGAGATTTCAGATTAATTCAACCAATCTCCGTAATATTTGCGAGAATATTACCGCAGTTTTTCTTCATCATCCAATCAACAGAGTGGTTTTTCTTTCACATTAAACAATACATCAACAAACAATGTCTGCCTTGGTTATGCTACAGCCAAAGAGTGTTTGAGAGGGAGAAGATGATTCAGTTGAGTTGGAGTTTAATATGCAAGTTGTATTCAGCGGAGAGACTTGTGTGGGAGGAGATAAGGTAAAGGTCACAGATTTCTTGATGGGGTCAGTGAGTTGACCCCAGCCCGGCTGCTTCCCATCATGCTTCGCTGGGTATCATAATTGACCCAGCTGGAGAGTGTGATGTGAGAGGATTATCACTTTGCTCTGCCATATTATCCTTTCAGGTTCATATTGGATGAAGCAAATCAAACATGGCTTATTGAGGCCTCCGGGTTTTGTATAAATAGTTGATATTTCCTTCGCCGCGCTGCGTTGTCTAACAAACAGAAGCTCATGAATAATAATCAGCTGTCTGGGAGGGGAACAGGAAAACTGTGTGTGTGTGTGTTGTGTGTGTGTGTAAATGTGTGTGTGGGTGAGAGAATGTTGTTGATGGTTAAGCAGGATGCAGTCAGTGTGTCAGTTTGTGTGTTTGAGTTTTCGTGTCTTGGTGTGAGTGTTTTGTGTGTGCATGCGTATATGTGTATGTCTGTGTGAATGTGTGTGTTTCTGTGTGTCTTTTTTTGTCTGTGTGTGTGTGTGTGTGTGTGTGTGTGCATGTGACAGAGAGAGAATGTAGAATGTAACAACCTCTCAGTCACCAAATCACACTTTGAAATTGGGAGCAATCTGTGCAGTAAATACCTCCCACTCACTTTCATACACACACACACACACACACACACACACACACACACACACACACACATCCGTGGAAACACAGGGAGATATTGACATCTTGAAACACTTGATAAATAGCAAATGAGGCTGGAGCGCTGGAATGGTAAAAGACACGGCAGAGGCACGTATTTATGCAGTTATATAATACTACTACACCGCTAATGCTACAGCTACAGCTAGTACTGGTGCTAATAATACTATTACCACGATTATGAATACTACTACTGCTACAACTACTGCAAATACTAATACTGATGTTATTGCAAATGCTAAGCTAACACTCATACTAATGCAAATGCTACTACTGCTACTACTAGTAATGCTACTACAACAGTACTTATACTACTACCACTACTATGACTGCTACTACTACTATATTATACCACTACTAGTACTATTACTACAACCACAACTACTACTATTACTACCACCACTACTACTATTTCCACTACTACTACCACCACTACTGCTACTACAAGTAATACTACTACTTCTACCACTACCACTACTACTATTGCTACTACTACTAGGGCCTACTACTTCTACTACTACAAGTACAATCACCACTACTACTACTACTACCACCACTACCAGTACTACTACTATTACTAATACTGCTACTACTAGTACTACTACTACTACTACTACAACCACTACTACTACCAGTACTGCTACTACTACTACAATAACTACTACCACTACTACTACAACAAACACTATTGCTAGTAGTAATGCCGCTACTACTACTACTACCACTTCTACTACTACTACAACCACTACTACTATGAGTACTGCTACTACTACTACTATAACTACTACCACTACTACTAGCCTACTACAATTAATAGTACCACTACTACTACAACAAACACTATTGCTAGTAGTAATGCCGCTGCTACTACTACTACCACTTCTACTACTACTACTTCCACTATTACTACTACTGCTACTAATAATAACAGCTGAAGAAGAAGACGTAGTAGTAAATATCCCTGGCTCAGTGTGTATGTGCAGCCTGTGTCTGTTAATCAGGTGAAAAGCTCTGTCAGTGTATTCTTGACCTCCTGACCCGCGTGTTCAATAGACTGAGAGCCGCAGCACCGTCATTATCTTATCTCCTGCGCGGTTGCCATGTCAACGCCGACACTCGGCCCCGCTCTGTCAACACGGCGACACAATCGATGTCGTGTTTGCTGTACCGTATGAGAGGCTTCGGGGGGGGGTGGGGGGGGGGGGGAGGGATTTCTGCTCAGGTTCTGTCAACCTGGACATGTAAAAAAATATAGAAAAGGGGCTTCAGCTTAAGGAGATCTTCAGATTGCAACCGCAGGAGAACCCCGGAAGGTTCCATGAAGAACCCCTTCAGACGGGGTGGTTCTTCCAGGAACCTCTAGCATAACGGGGCTTTTTCAAGAACCTGCAACTTAGCATTTAATTTAGGTATTTAACTGACATGATGGACACACCTTGGTTGATTTAGGGATCAAACCTGCGACTCTCTAACTAATAAGTCAATCGTCAAGGAATGCTTTAGGGGTATTGTTTCTAGCGAGGAACCCTAAGGTACTTATTGGGTCCCTTCTGATCTTAGTAGATCTCCCAATGAACCTCTAGTTTCCATAGTGGAGGGCAAGTCTATTCATTCAGCCGATAAGATTATCGTTAGCGCGGCTCGCTCTGGGAACATATGGGCTGGAAGGAATCAATGTACCAACTGGCAGGGACTGTTTGTTTGCCTTTGCTCATCTGGGGCCTTTCTATTCACATCTCAGCCAACTGTTGAAGATATAAATAGACCGCGGCAAGGCCAGAGTGTGGGCAAAAGTAATTGTTAGAGAAGTACGCTTGTGACTGGAAGGTCATCAGTTGGAGTCCTTGGGATGATGTTAGAAGCGAGGCAGGAATGCTCTAATGCTCCACGACATCTACCGCTTAGGTGCCTTTGAGCAAGAACTTGTAGCCCAACGCCTTCTTTGTGTAGCTTTCCTGAATTCACTGTCACATGTACCAATAGCTCTTTCCTCATTCAAGAGCTTTCCTAATCAATGTCAGTAGCAGAGGCTTTACGCACATGGTACATAGAAACCAGGGTTGGGGACAATTCATGAATGAACGCATCAATTCCAATTCAGCTGAGGAATTGGAATTGGAATTTGTTCAATAAAATTCTGTGAATTCTGTTTTTTTTTTCTTACCTCATATCTGAACTGTCTTTTATTTGATTCATAATGTTTCATTTATAATGTTTAGCGAGTCAAGACAAACTCTTAATTTCATGGAATTTAATGGAATTCAATTTTGTTTGCTGTCATTCCAATTTAATTCACATTCTGTTTCCTTACATCTGGGAGACTTTCACATTCATATTCCAACTCCAGGGATTGAATTGGAACTCACCATGCTACTATTTTTTATGTTGTCCTTGCACTATGTGAAAAATACATAAATAAAACACCTATGAAGGGTGGAATGAACGCTTGAATGTGACATCGAGGACCAAATGTCTGCAGGTGTTTATTCCAATCAAACACTACAGCAAGTGATTTCACTGATTAGTTCCTTGTCTCTGGTTGAAGGCGTGCAAATCAGTGAAATCGGTTGCTGTAGTGTTTGATTGGAATCAAAACCTGCAGACTCTTGGGCCTCGATGGCACATTGAGAACCATTGCTCCAGAGGATAGTACTTAGTTTGGATTATTATGTCAATAGTTCTGTTGTTTCACTGGTTGTCACCTGGACTTTTTTTTTTTTTTTTTTCTTTTTTTCTTTTGAGATACTTCTATAAGTCCTTGGGATTTCTTTAGTCTCACCTGTACAATCTGAAATTCTTCTCCTCTTATTTCTGTTTTCTATCATTTTTACATAAATAAGCTTTACTTTCTATATGTTCTACCTTCTTAGCAAGAGCACCCGCCCCAAGAAGAAGTCCCGTCTCGACCGGTCAGCTCCTCCCCCCGACCCCCCATCTCCAAATGCGGTGACCTGGTCCTGTCCCTGGAGTACCGGCCCGACTCGGAGAAGCTCCTGGTGTCGGTGGTCGCGGCCAGAGACATCCCCGACAAGGCCCGCAGCGGGATGGACTCCTGGCAGGTGCACATGGTCCTGCTGCCCTCCAAGAAGCAACGCCACAAGACGTCGGTCCAGAAAGGCTCGCTGCCGCACTTCAACGAGACGTTCCGCTTCTCGCGCCTGGAGCCGTCCGACCTGCCGGTGTCGGCCGTCAGGTTTCGGCTGTACGCCCTCGGGGGCAGGATGTCCCGCGAGCGCATGATGGGGGAGAAGGTGCTGCGGCTGGGCGGGCTCGACCCGGACGGAGGCACGATGGAGACGACGCTGGTTCTGGAGCCGCGGAGTAACCTGAAGGTGAGAGAGCTTCTTCCAAAAACTAAAAGGAGAATAGACTGGCAGCGTTTATGAGAATGTTAAATGGCTCTTAAAGGTGCTGCGTGTCACATTATAACTTCAATACATCATTACCACTTTCATTTTGAGACATTAGTATAATTGCTGTAAATATACAAGAACATCGCTGAGAAGATTGGCAGCTTCTACACTGCATTTTTTATTGTGAGTCAGATTTGGTGGGAAATCTGCTGGATTGTTAAAATATTTTTCTGCTTTATGAACACATTCAAATATCAGTAGCTTGTTTCCTGAACTGGAGGTGGCATAAGAAAAATATATTTTCAAATATTGAAAAAAAGTGGTTGGAAATTATTCTTCCTCTTCCAGTAATCACAAATATATCCATTAATGTGATTTTACGTTTACGAGTTTTTGAAGGTGGAAAAATGAATATCCAGAGAATATCCAACATCCAGTATCAAGCTAACTTTACTCCACTCACCGCTAAATGGAACAAGTTCATGCCCCGTTCTCTGGGAGGCATTCTGGGAAATGTAGGAAATCACTAACTGAAGTAGAAGTAGACGAGGCAGGTTGAGGGAATGTTGTTACCTTAAAATGGTGCTGATGATCTGTAACAGTGGAAGAGGATCTGACGGGAGATTTTTCCTTTAACTCTCATGTATTTTCCTGTGTCTTCTCAGAGTGTGGACTCCCAGCTGAGCCTGTCCGCCGTGTCCCAGAGCGACAGCGCCTCCTCCACCCAGTCCCTGACCCACGGCGGCGTCCCGGAGCTGCTGGTGGGCCTTTCCTACAACGCCACCACAGGACGCATGTCAGTGGAGCTCATTAAGGGCAGCCACTTCCGCAACCTGGCCATCAACAGACCACCAGGTCCGCATTTTGCATCCATTACATATACATTTTTACGCATTTATGTATTTAGGTAAAGCTCTGTCTAGAGTGACTTATGGTACGTTCAGATTACGGCTACAAAAGCTACAAAACGGTTTGGCGTACCAAGCTACATTTTCGCCAAGTGAGCAGAAAAGTGTCGCCCAGGTCACAGCTTTGTTTTTGTCTTGTTTTTATTTTATTTGGCAAATAATCGTTCTTGTTAATTGAAATAATTCATCAAGTAAACACTATAATGTAAATATAACTACCCTTCGCTACCTTCCCTCTTCTCTGATTGGTTCGTGCTTCACCGCATCATCAGAGCGTGGAAAAAAGTTGAAGCAGCTGAACTTCAGTTTGTAGCTGCTGCATTTTACGCGCTGGAGTTTGTAGCTTTGAGTCGCCGACTCCCATTGAAAATGATTGACTTCTTGGTGCTTTGTAGCCCGTAATCTGAACGTATCAATACAAGAGCAACAGTCATACCCACATGTGCACACACACACACACACACACACACTCCCCATATATAAGTAAAGATCCTCCAATCCCCCCAACCCTCCAATCCAGAGTAATTTACAATCAGTGCAACAGTAAATACACTTAATTTAGATCGCCAACATGACAGGTAACCAATAGACTGCAAGGTTCACACTCACACACACCTGCAAGTGAAGAGCATCTTCTTGTTGACTGACACTGTATTTCCCTCCTCTCCTCTCCTGTACCCAGACACCTACGGCAGGCTGACGCTGCTGAACTCGGTGGGCCAGGAGATCTCGCGGTGCAAGACGTCGGTGCGGCGCGGCCAGCCCAACCCCGTCTACAAGGAGACCTTCGTCTTCCAGGTGGCGCTGTTCCAGCTGTCGGACGTCACGCTCATGGTGTCCATCTACAACCGCCGCAGCATGAAGCGCAAGGAGATGGTGGGCTGGGTCGCTCTGGGCCAGAACAGCAGCGGCGAGGAGGAGCAGCTCCACTGGCAGGACATGAAGGAGAGCCGAGGACAGCAGGTCTGCCGCTGGCACGTCCTCCTGGAGGCGTAGCGCCGCCTGCTGGCCAGCCCGGTCCACAGCCAACGCCTCTATTGTCTTTCTTTGTGTTTTTTGGGAGCGAACGTGCGGTTTATTCTTTATTCTGAAAGCCCTGATTTGAGCCTCGGCCGGTGGTTTCAGAGGCAGCGCACTCAACCACTTAACTATCTCTAAGCACAGTCTGCAGAAACCAGACAAACCTTGTTAACCATCACACCTGGCTGCTATGTTGGTGTGAACAGGAAGAACATATTCATCTACTTTTGGAGGCCAATGGATGTTCTAAAAAGTGTCTTTATTGGTCTATAAAGACAAGCGAGAAAGCCTTCATCAGGTGAAGCTGACACTGAATTTTCTGACTGGTCTACTAAGGTAGTCATTTTGGAAATGTTTTTTCTGTCCCAATAATGATGGTTTTGCAGAGCATCCATCAGCCTCCAACAGGAGCTGAATTTGTTCTTCCTTTCTAGCTTTTTTCCAGTTCGTGCACCTTGGTTGTAAGACGAGCTCGCAGCGGTTTGGTTTTTCTTGTGTTAGTGTTAGTGAACGTAAATGCGAATTGGAGATGTGTGTGACATGCGCTTGTTATTTTTAAATCCTGCTGTTCTTTGGCTAGCTGGCTAATCAATGGAGACGCAAACCAAACCAAACCAAACCGTACCGTACCGTACCACACGGCAAGTCCCAGCTGGGATGAACTGAACTCATGGAGACTGGCGGATTTAGGATGTTTGTTACATCGGTGTGTCGTAAAACAAAGGGCTGGGGAATGGTGGATTTTGTATGTTGATATTTACTCCCTGGTCAAGTAATATGACATTAGGACAGGCTTTTTTTCCCCACATCCTTTCACAAATCGAGTAAATCTGTATGTCTCATCATGAGGGGCGATCACAGTGCAATCCTATGACAGAAAGCGACATCTTCTCCTACACAAACGCACCAGTTTACACTCTTTATCAGCAGCGAAAGGCACAATACAGCAAAAGAACAATAGAAAGTGCTTGTATTCTGTGGATATGCATATTGCAAGACCAGCTGTTATACTGTAATTTGATAAATAACAGCAAGGGGTTACTACACCCGGTCGGTATCTTAATACAGTAGGCAAGTTGTTTATTTCTGTGTGAGCTCTAGTGTGAAGATGACAGATACCGGTTTGTGCATAATGGATTCTAATGATTATCCAGGGATGATGTGTGTGTCAGCCGTTTATTTCAATTAGGACTCTACTTCAGTCCATGTCAGTATGTATTATGGTGAACTAAATATCAATCATTCCATTTATTCACATTTCTTTTCCAATTTACAGAACTGTACACCTCTGTTGCAGTTTAATGAGGCTTGTTGATATCAGAATCACTAGAGGTTTTGTGACATTTTGGCTGAAAATGACTATTATATATCATTTGTTGAGCTCTATCTGATGGTCAAAAGAACAAATTTGTAATCGTGAACAAAATAAAAACAGAGGGGAAAATTCAGAAGACGCAAGTGAAAAACTAGATTAAATTTGGTGCGAAAAGGCCGTAACAGCTTTTTATAGAATATACATTTTCTGAATCTTAATCTCTGTATGAATATATGAAGCATGAATGTATGAATGCCTCCTATATTATGTTTTGAATAAGGAAATGCAGTCATTTAAAGTTTTGTATTTGCTCTGCTATAAAAAAAAAAAACTTATGAGAAAACAACAAAAAAAAGCAACAAGAATTTGTCTGTGACATTGTTGCAGATTCATGTACGTTGTTGTACATGTTGTCGATTTAATTGACTCTGATTGATTTTATTGATTCTGATATCAGCAAGACTCATTCCAAATCCAGTTCCTGTAACTTCAGCTAAGCATGATGGACTTGTCTGCGCTCTTTGCCATAACTTTGCGTTTTGGGGTCGTTTCCTGAAGTCAGAGCAAATCAAGAGTCCAGTATCAATTTAATATCTTAAAGAAAACTAAATATCTAGGACTTTTCAATGCAATATGGTTTCAATAGGATAAAAACTTGGTAAGAGCATCATGAGTTTGATTTCTATAATCAGTCTCAACTCAATAAATTCAATCATTCCATACAAATTCAGAAAACAGAATTTAAATTCAGTCGTCTGCTGGAACAAATTTCATCACTTTCAATCTAAGTCATTTACACAAACACAAGATCTCAAGTCAAGACTTTAGAAACCTTTTCAAGTCATCAAAGTACAAGTCAGAGTCAAGTCCCAAGTCACCAGAACCCAAGTCAAGTCAAGTCTCAAGTCTTCTCTTCATGCATCAAGTCGAGTCTCAGGCAGTTAAAATCGACTCGACTCCCCACCTTTGCCACAGAGTGATCATCTGAGGGAGAAAAGCTAGGAAAATAAACACAAGAGCGAAGGAGAGGCACAAGAGAAATAGAGGACTTCTTTTTTTTCGATGAGAGCAAATTAAGAGTGAGTAAGCTGCCTCATTCATATTCAACGCTCATTCATATTCTACACCTCATTGATTGCCTGACGCACTGTATTGACATGTGCTACTACAGGCAGGAAGACAAGCAGCTGGAGACTCTTAACCCCGTTTCGATGAGAGCATCTGCCCCTCTGACTGACTGGCTCATTGAGAGGGAATGATGCATTTGGCCCCTTTTCACCGACTCGACTGTGTGTCTCCTTCCCAGGGCAAAGCTCATTTCAACACCCATCAACGCTGAGCTGAAAAGAGGCTTTAAATATCTCGCTGCAGCTCTTAATAACATGCGATGAATTACCCTGGAAGTGTGTGTGTGTGTGTTTTTTTTTCACACACGCTCTATCTCTGGTAATTGGTAGTTACAGGAGTTGAACCGTACAGCGCGGCGATGGTGATGTCAGCGCTAATGCTCATCCCCGAGCCTGTCTGAGCGTCACGGAGTCACATGGCAGCAGTCGGCACCGGGGGGCGATTATATTTGTTTGTGTAGCTAGTTACCGCTAGTTACGGCTCCGAAACCCTCCGGGGCTTCACACGGAGGAGAGAGGTGTGTGCACTCGTTCACGCCGAGCATGTCTGGAGCGTTTAGTGAGAACAACGCCTCCTTGGTTCTCTTCCAGGTGTTTGTTGGGAGCGAGAACGTAATCTGAAACAACTATGGGAAGGAAGCTCAAGACGCGAGGGGGTTTATGGGTAGAAGGAGGCGGATGCTGACATCGGATAGCCAGCAGTTCCTCCTGAACTGAGAGAAAAATTGCAGTCTGGACTAAAGGCTCATATTCATATTCAGCTATTTGTTCATGTGTCCTACCATGAAGAGAGGACAGAAGGTAAATTACCAGGTATACCAGAGAAGGTGAATTACATCAGAGAAGGTAGATGATGGGGGCATCCTGGTGGCTTAGTTGTCTATAACCTCAATATCCTGGGTTTGAATCCGGCCCAGGACCTTTGTTGCATGTCATCCCTCTCTCTCGCCTAATCTTTCCTGTCTATCTCTACTGTAAAAACGATCATAATAAAAGCAAAAGACCCCAAAAGTAACCTTTAAGAAACAAAAGGTTGATTATGGCAAAGAGCGCAGATGAGTCCTTAGCTAAAGTTACAGGGACTGGAATCAGATTTGTTTTGACTATCTCTCTTTAAAATGAAGGATTTCTCAGTGTAAATGAACACTTTGAGCACCTGTGTACAAATACAAGATACTCTACTGTTTATTGTTCTAGGGAAAAATTACAATGAACACACAAATGTCCCATGTCAACTGTGAGAGCCCATGGGGAAGGAAACCCTCAACCCTCAGCAGACATGATTAGAGAACTAGTTGGTTATCGCTGGGGACTTCATCATCATCATCTTCCTCATCATCGCACTCTTCAAACCACCAAGGAACATGATGCACTCACACTGAACCCTCTTCCACAACTTCCACCAACCATCAGACTTACCGGTTCACCGCTCATAACTCATGATGGGTTTATACAGCTTTTGTGGAAGCTTGGTCGTCTCGGAAATGGACGATATGGACAAATGAAGGTCTTAACGTTTACAAGTTGTGCATTATGTCAGAAGCATTTCTCTCTTTTCCAGTGAGAACATTGTGAATTATTGTGTCGTAAATGATTCAGGGAAGCGCTCAGCACTGAAAATTGGTCGTTTTTCATTCAAAGATGAATGATGTACTGAAGGGCACAGTTGAATAGACTCATACTTTATCTGTTAAATGCAGGAACCTTGAGAAGCAGAGCTGGAACCGCTGTACGTCTCTTGTTTATACTGCAGATATGTGATGACTACAAGTTCAGGCTTATATGAAGTATGGGTGAAGAATAGGAGTGCTGATTGGTAACAACAATATAAAAAAACATGATTATATAAAACATGATTGACACCTGTAAGATTCACTACGCAGATTGGAGTTTTAGGAGGCAGAAATAATCTCATTGGTTGAGTTAAACCTCGGTGGGCGGAGCCAAAGAACCAGTTTTTCTGAGCGCGAGTTAGCTAACTGGCAAACTTGAATCATAAAATATAAAGAAAAAAACATATGGAATAACTTCTGTTTTTCATTCATTCATGACCATGGCATTCATGATGTTGGAATATAAGCAGCTAGCTAACATCTTACCTAGATAGCTGTAGGCTAGTATGGCTAGCTTGAACTTGGAATGTTAGCTAGGCTATCTAGCTAAACCTAGATGACTTGTATGGTTGGATTTTTTTTTTCATTTAGTAGCAGAGCGCAAGACTTCATAATATTAGCTTCCTCCTCTCTTATAACACTTATATTTATATTTTCAAGCTGCATTATCACCAGAGTTTCTTCAAGTTTGCTAGCTTGCACTCTGAAAAACTGGCTTTTTGGCTCCGCCCACTGAGATTTAACTCAACCAATTCTGCCTCTAAAGCAATTTTGTCATGTTTGGACAAAATTATTGCTGGTACAGAAGTGGACTATATAGGATTTTTTTGTTGATATGACCCTAGTGTTGCCCTGTGACGTCAACACACAAAGTAGGTGCTGCTGTTTGCCTTCGTCGGGCAGATTAGCGCTGCAACCTGCTGAAGGATTCGATATCAGCACTCCTATTCAACAAGCCTCATACATGTGAGTCCAAATAGTGAAATCAACCATATTTACTGCACAGATTGTGATATATTTTATGCATGTTGCTGTACATAATCTATAATATTCATTCTATATTTTATAAAATACTAAATGCTCAGTGTGTCTTCTTAAGCTTAGGTATTTCCACAGCTGCATGCTCAGTCCCAGCTCCCAGGTTGTATTACAGACGTAAAACAATCAGATTGTGCTACAGATGTAATACCGTTGTCATACTCTGATGAAGTGCCTGTCATGTTTGCCTCTATGGGAGATGAGACGTATCTACCGTAATAAGGAGATGATCCAAATTTGCATGAAACCTTTTCGGTGTTCCTTGTGAATGCAGCTGTAGGATTGTATGCATGGAAGATTTATTAGGCGTAATACCCAAAGTCAGGCTTCCAAATGTCAAGGCCTGGACCAGGGCTGTAGTCAAGACCGCCTCAGTCGAGTCCGAGTCGATTCCAAGACTCCAGTCGAGTTTGAGTCCAGACCGGGACCGAAGGGGGTCGAGACCAAGTCAATACCAGACAAAATCAAAACCTATTCAAGACCAAGACTAAGACCAAAATAGGGAGAAAATTTTATACATGTCTTTCAGAGTACAAAAATAATGATTAAGGAGATTCTTAAAGTGACAATGAAATGCAAAATTACTTTTTTTACCTTGTTAGCTAATTCTCCATATCGTGTACCTACCTATTTAACAATAAATGCCAAAAAATTTGCAACATTTTTATTTTCTCATATTTTTTTAATTTCATTTCTGTGAATCCCAAGCATTTTTGATCCTTTGAACATTTTGAACAGTCCCTCTCCACGCTCTGTCCCGTCCCAAAATCCTATTATTTTTGGGGCATTTTCACCTTTTTATTAGATAGTACAAGGTAGAGAGAGACAGAAAGGATTGGGAGAGAGAGGGGGATGACATGGGACAAAGGTCCTGAGCTGGATTCAAAACCCAGGATGTCGCATTTACATGGTACACGACTTAGACCGTTGATCCACTAGGACGCCCCCCAAATCAACATCCGATACTGGCGAGACCAAAATAAGTTCAAGATAAATTCCAAGACCAATTCAAAAGAGACCGAGATAAGTCCGAGACGTCAGGAAAGAGTTCTGGACACGGGGAGCGGACTGCAGAGCTGCAGCCCTGGTCTGGGCCGTGCATGCTGAGACCGTGGCACACAGAAAGCACTTTTTGTACCAAGTTTTGTCCTTGCCAATAAAACACAGATCCCTGTTGTGGTAACGTCTGGCTGCCATCTGTTTTCTTGGGTCCTTCCTTCCTGAGCCGCGAGCCTGTCGAGATGTCTTCATTCCGACGACGAGCCTCTCGTAACCGTAGTCAATAACTACGACTGCAACAACAACACAGTTTATCCCCTGTGGGAGAGAGATTTTCAGTTTTAATTCCTTGGCCAAAATGCTCCAAGGAAATCACACAGAGTAGATTATAGTAGATTAGGGAAAGTATCTTGTGGTTTCTAAGTGTTTGGGATGAGTTTAGCCTAATCTTTGGCGGCAGATGCTTGGTTTTGGTTAAAGTTTTAGTTGGAAAAAAAGTGGATTTAGGGTATGTTTATGTTGATTTATTAGCCACAGCCGCTTCCGCCCTACAGGGTATCAGTACATCTTCCTTAAGGGACTACAAGACTTGAAATTTACCTTTTCCTACTTTACTTTGGACTTAAGACTTTGAGTGTATGTGACTGTGAAGAGTGGGCATGTATGGTATTGTATGGCCATGCCTGCTGTTTGTGTTTTTAGCCCGACTCTGATGAAAAATCCCTATGATATTCCTATAGGGACTTAGAGTGTGTGTGGTGTTCAGTAATGAGTTTAAAGTGAACTTAGTGAACTTTATCCTATTATCTCCTATAGAGTCACTATAATCTTCCCATCATTTTCCTATAGGACCTTACAGTGTGTCAGTGTTATAGTGAGTTTATAGTGACCTTATTGCACTTAATGATATATATATATATTTTTTTTATCTCCTATGGTATCACTATAGTGTTCCAGTAATACTCCTATAGGGACTTGGGTCTGGCAGAATCAGTATCGTCTTTTAAACAACTTCTTAAAACGTATTTTATAAAGACTTTTAAAGGGCATTATGTAATGTCTTCTATTGTTTTCACCGTCCGTTCTCCTTTTATCTTGTTCTTCCTTGCTTTATTTATTTTATGAGATCGATTTTTGCTTTTAGTTGCACTGTGTAAACTCTGTTTTATTATATGCTTCACAAATAAAGTTTATTACGATTAGTAAGGATGTAACTGGATGAATCAACAGTCACTGATCCAGTGATATTCTCACATATCCTGATATCCCACCACAACACTGGCTGGAACCCAAGGAATATATTTTAATATATTTTAAATTCAACAGCGCAAATGTACAAATTACAGGTGTCAATATAACAAAAATGAACATATCACTGTATTAAGATTACATTGATAGAAATTTGATTAAAAAAATCATTGAAAATACGTATAAAAATAATTAGATAAATAGAATAAAAGAATAGAAAATAATATTGCTCATTGGATTGGTAATCAGGATCTTGCTATAAAAAACATTATCGTAGTGTTTTAACATTCAATCACTTTTATTATTTTAAACAATCCTCAGCAAAGCAATGCAATATTCTATTTCCAGCAAAGAATACTTACTAATTTTTTGTGTGTGTTTATAGAATTCGCCCAATTAACATAACAAGGAAGTTCAGAACAAATTCAAAAGATAAGCTTCCTTGCTTTTCAAAATAACATATAGGCCTAATAATTTGTATCTATCCCAGTCTGCTTCTATATCAAAATCTGAATAACTATAATGAGAGAGGAGGATGAGGAGTGATGCTGGAGCGTCATCATCGCTTAGTGAGTCTCCTAGCAACAGGAAACATCTGCCTCCGGGAGGACCAATGAGGATGCGCGGGGAGCGGTGTTTGTTTCTTGTTGCTCTGAACGGGATATTTTAAGAGCCTGGGAGAAAGAAGTGAGTATCCCACCCCGCTGCTGCTGCCGGAGCTGTTATCACCGGGAAACGGCTGAGGCTCAAACTTCAGCGTCGGTAAATCGGTCCAGACGGTAGATGTCGCGGCGAGGAGCGGACACACATCACCGAGAGGAAGACATCAGCAGGCGGCGTCCAGGAGAGGATTTACCCGGTGTGTACCAACCTGCTGGACAGCGTTATCCAGAGGTAAGAAAGGTGCCAGTTGATGCTTTTAACGGATTTTTATACCGGGATTTAGAAACGGCAGTTACTGCTCGTTGCACGTTTCCAAATTGAGCGTAAAGACGCACGCAACTGTTCTGTCTGTACGCAAATATTTCTGGTTTTATTATTAAAACATTTGCTGGAAAGGAAATAGATTCGCAAGTGTTGCTGAGACACACACACACAACACACACACTCACACACACACACACACACACACAACACTCACTTCCCACGCACCTCCTCTGTGCTCATATCCAATAGTAGCTGTCATCAGCACGCATTCTCCCACAGATGAATTCCTGCTGCAGTTGGATGTGAAGCTGTGAGTCACAGCGGCTTCAGGGAGCCTGGTGTGAACATGTGAACTGATAAAGCTTCCCACTCGGTGTGTGTGTGTGTGTGCGCGTGTGCGTGTGTATGATTGATTTATGGCATTTTAAATACGCTGCTCTCTCTCTCTCTCTCTCTCTCTCTCTCTCTCATTATAATTCAAATGATGTTTATTGGCAGGACAAGGGAATTTGTGCTGCCAAAGCATTTCCAAGAATATGATAACCAACAAAAATCAAGCTTATAGGAACATTAAAAGATCAAATCAGAATATTGTAACAGGGGATACTGTACAGCAGCAACTCCTATATCTCAATAATTCATTCAGAAATGTATATAATAAAATATTGATAATTAGAGATATGTTTGCAGTAGCAGAACGCAGCAGTTTGCTCTATTCTCTCCCTCTGAGGCGGTGACATGCTGATACATGTCTTGCTTCCAATAATAGAGACTTCTCATCCAAGGCTCAACCGATAGACTGTGGGTTCTGAAGGCTGATACCGATATTGATATTTTTGGACTTAAGTTGCTGATAGCCAATATTTTGTACCAGTATTCAATATCTTCAAATTTGATCTTTATCTGTTAAATGACCAAGTATTCAGTGTTCAGTAGAGAAACTCTGGGATACATTCGATGTTTACAAAAACTTGAACAATTAAATTAATAAATAAAATGAGCAAGGAAAATCAAATTTCATGTCAGGTTTTCCTGTAGCTGTGGTCAGGGAGGAAGCTCCATCACATCAGAGGTGGATGACATGACATCAGATATTTAATAAAATATGTGAAGTAGGCTATATATCAGTCTAACCAGGGTCGGGGCCATTAACGAACTGAATTGAGAATGAATAGCAAATTCCAATTCAGTTCCTGGAGTGTGAGTTCGGATGTGAACGTGAAAGTCTCCCAGCTGTAAGGAAACAGGATGTGAATTGAATCGGAATGACAGGAAACAGAACTGAATTCCATTAAATTCCATGAAATTCCACTTCAAAGAGAGTTTGTCTCGACTCGCTAAACATTATAAATCAAATAAAAGACAGTTCAACAAATCAAACACATTCAATCATAATGTATGTGCTACCATTACATGTTCTGCATCAAATACCAGCTGAAAGGTCCCTTTAATATTTTAGGATATTCAGTATTGATAATATATAACACTATGTGTAATCTCATGTGGTGAGAAAAAACAAAAAAAACATGGAATTTCACTGAATTAAATTAAACTTTCTGAAATTACAATCCAATTCTGTTTCCCCCTCAAATTCCTCAGTTGAATTGGAATTGATTTGGGATTGACTTCATTCATGAATTGACCCTGAACCCTGCTCTCATCCTCTCCCAGCACTATAGTAGTTTTTGGTATTTGTGACAGGATGCTGAAGTTTGTCTTTCTCTCCGTCTTCCTCCTCCTCTTCCTCCTCCTCCTCCTCCTCACTGGTCTCTCTGTCTGGTTTCCCTGCAGGAGCCCGAGGGCGATGTGGAGGCTCAGTTCGGCTCAGACTCAGTGATTGAAACCCCGGTCAGAGAGCTCGGCGCTGGCTGCGGGCCGTCAGCATCAGGTAATGCAGCAGAGACGCTGATCTACTGCAATCAACCCACTGATTCACAGGCGCTGCAGTACAGTTCCTCACTGAATCGGCGGCAAATTCAGTCAATTTATGATCAGAATTGAAGCGTTTGGTTCTAAAACGCTAAAAACAAAAAATAAAGTAAACCTGTTAATATTTCATACATAGATAATTATATCTGCAAAAGAGGCTATTTTGTTGTATTTTCCGATATCAGGCCAATATTGCAAGTAGATGACATTTTTTTTCAAATGGTGGCTACAGTATTTTGTGATGAAACTCTTCAATTGTTGTCTTCCAATTCAATCACTTAGCGTAAAACAGACGTAACGCAAAATAGAAACTGCAATACATTTGTGAATGATAGAGCTTTGAATGTATCAAGTTTCCTACGCTGAAAATGTTGTGAATGTTTGAATTTTGAGGGAAACTGAATGAATTCATGAATGGATTTAACAGCAGGTGAAATGAACCCATCTCAATTTAATTTTCCGGGTCTTGCCTCCAGCAGTCCCTTCCCTGTGAGAGAGACCAAACCATTCAACAACGTCGAAAGTTGCTTACTTCAAGAGGAAATATGCGGAAGAGGAGGATCTACATGGAGGCCTACACGGATATTTTCAAAAAGTATGAATCTCTACTTTATCTTTGTACACATCTATGGTTCACCATTTCTTCCCCTGTCATACCGTCCCTTCTTCCTCACCTTGTCCTTCATTTTTTGTCCTTTTTGACCCTCCTGCCTCATTGTTTTCCCCCCACTTCCTTCCCTTTCCTCTCTTTATTTGTTGTCTTTTCATCCTCATGCCCGAACCTTCACCTCCTCCTCCTCCTCAAAACAATCCTCAACTCTCACTAAAAATAATTGGCGAATCCGCTCATTCTCTACTTATATGCAGATGAGACTGTTATCTTCATGGCAGATTTCTAGAATTCACTTCCCAGTGAAGTCCAAATCTCAGAAGTTTGGGGTCATTTCTGCCTTAAAATATGTCAGTGTCTGTATTAACAACTCATATACAGGTGTGATGATTAACATGGACTTCTGATTGAATTTACTGTAGCTGAAATTGGACAATTCAGTCAATAATTCAGCTGACCAAATCTATCAGAAATGACTCCAAGGAATCCACCTGTCAACCTTCCCTTAAAGGAGTTTGAAACCTAACTTCACTTTTTTCAGCTGTTAGTCAACGTTCATGACAGTTTTATGATGAAACACAAGAGTCAGTTCAGTTAACCTGAACAAACTGTTAGCTAGCTAACTATAAAGCAACAATTTAGCAAACAACACAAACAGCTAAAGTTAACATGCGACTTCTAGCCACTGCTAATGCTAGTTTCTACTAGCTACGTTAGCTAGTGTGCTAATCAGATGTGTTAACAAGACAGTGATGTTAGCTGACCAGATACTATGGTTAGCTAGCTAACAAGCTGACATTATCTAAACACTAAATCAATCAGATGGATCAGTGATGAAATGATCAGTTCAGTCAGAAACAGACAGAAATTAACCGTCTGTTCTATTGTTTTGAGTTGAATAGCCAAGTTTTTCATCCAAGTTTTACGTTTACGTTGATACAATCAGCATAGCCAGGAGCTGAGGGCCTCCAATATGGCTGCCAGAGGGTGTGTGATTCTGAAATGTTGATTATGTGTTGGGGACTCAAAATATACGAAGATTACCTTTGTCCGCTGTGAATTGTGCTGTGGCTTTGACCCTTGCACTCCTCACTCCTGTCAGCTAAATGCCTAACATGTAACAACGTAAACTGACCCGCTGCCTCTGTGCTCACCTGTCACCTGCAGCACCTGATACTGCAGGAGGACCGGAGCTGCATCCTGAAAATGTCCCTGGAGAAGCTGAGGTTCCTGGAGGACCCCGAGGCCTACCTGCGGCGCTCCGTCCTCATCAACAACCTGCTGAGGAAGATCCACCACGAGGAGGAGGAGGTGGCGGAGGGAGACGAAGAGGAAGAGGACGACGAAGACGAAGAGGACGACGACGACGACGAGGAGGACGAGGAGGAGGAGGAGGAGGTCGGGGGGCGGGGTCCGGCCGGGGGACAGCAGAGGCTGACGTACCCGGACAGGAAGCGGGTGAAGGTGCTGGTGACGGACTGCTGCTCGCCGCCGTTCGGCCTGGAGGAGCTGCCGCATTACCGCCTGGTGCCGTGTTACCCGTGTTACGGCCTGGGAGGCTGCCCCGGCCTCGCCCCCAACCACCAGGTCCTGCTGTACAACCTGGACGACAACGGGTGACTCTGCGCGCTCTGCTCACGCCGGGAAAAGGGAATCGTCGACTCACGAACTGGGCGCAAGGACGGAATCGGCTGCGTTCGCCGTTTGTTCAAATCCACCAAGGGGAACGATGGTGCTGTTTCCCCTCGTCGTTTTTATCACTTAAAACCTTTGCTGACAACTTGGGGGGATGTGGGATATTTTGTGCCAATAAGCAGGACGTCACCCTCTCTTGTCTTGAGGTCAAGGGTCAAAATCAGGGTCTCTCCTCCGGGGGGGGGGGGGGGGGGGGGGGCGAACTCTGTCGCAGCTTCACCGCCTTTGCTGAACACGCAGGTGTGAGAGACTCCGCGCGGGATTTTTGTTGTTGCTGTTGTTGTTGTTGTTGTGTTGTTGATTTTTTTTATAGTTATCGTTGCTCATGCGGACCGTGAGCACATTCAGGGATTTACAGACTGCGGGCTACTTTTGATGCACCTTGCCTTGCGTGGAGAAGTCTGGGTTTCTGTCGTCAGGCGGCGAAATGCTTCTGTTATCTTCTAACTCTAAGCTACTGTGTAATTTATGAAATATTCTGTGTAACATTCCCTAGAGATGTGTGAACCGTTATGCTATCTCAAGACCCACAGTTTTAAGAAATGCTTGTTCTGAGCTACATATACTGCCAGTGGAGAAGACATTTTTTTTCCTCTCTGTATTTGATATTATGTGTTCATCAATGAGCTGTAGGCGTTTTCATTTCGCAGCACTTTGCTGCCCTCTGCTGGTGGAAATATCAGTTTTGAAATCACACACTGGTGGCTGATGTGCTCAAATTTCACAATGAGAATGGATGGTGGGAGAAGTAAATAATTCTTCTGCTTTGATTTTCCACTTATGTCTATGGTTAAAGGAGGGATGCATTACTTTTTGTGTTTTGGAAAGGAAAGGAAAGGAAAAAGGAAAATGCAATCCTCTCTCATCCTCTTCAACTCTTAGGAGTCACAATTTTTTTCTGCTACCAAATCATTTGTTTGTGGATGAGTTTGAACCTCATTGTGTTTTTAAAGAGGAATTACAAAGTACAGAATGCCTATTAATGTTACTTTTTTTTTTTTTTTTCCTATTTTACCTGCAGTCAGTCCTGGCTCAAACAGCAGCTGCAAAGTTTTCATGAGGGATTGAATTTTACTTTGTGCGGACAGGATATTTTTAATTTAATGTGACAAAATGTGTGCTCTATAAAGCCGACTAATCTGCTGTATGATGAGTGATTTATGATTCATCCTTTTACGTGGAAGCTTGTCTCTTTCTGTATTTGAGTGTTCAGTCAGTCAGGAGTTTTCCTCAGTTGAAAAAATGTGTATCTTGATAACAATCACTAAGATGGAAAAAAAAAAACAGTTAACTAAAGGCAACTATAAAACAGAAGCTCAATATTTTACGACGAGAATTTATATTTTGATGAAAATGCATATTCCATATTTAAGATAAGCTATTTTGACAAAGGGCCGTTAAACTTTTTTCAGGTGATTGACTATCAAATAAAGTATGTAAGGTGATAATGCTTTTATGTGTTCTGATCATCCTTGTGGTTCAGTAGTAATAATAATGATAATAATAACAGCTGTATTTACATTACACTTTTACTGACAAACTTACGATAATAACTTACATATATAGTGACAAACTAAATAGCTATAAATAATTACAAAATACACTGATATAAAGTAGAGGGTGCTATGTATGTACTAGGTCTATGTAATGCAGTGTAATTATAAAGTCATTATCTATCTATCTATCTATCTATCTATCTATCTATCTATCTATCTATCTATCTATCTACCTACCCAATCACTACAGACTGCCTATATTTCTATTTTGATGTAGCTAGATATTTCAAAAGTGTAAATAGCGCCACAAACTCATACAAGCACGACGACGTTCTGACATCTCGAGTACGTCGCTTGTGCGTGCGCACCAGAGCTGTTGTTACCTTCAGGTGCTCCTCGTAAAATCCTTATATCAATGTCGATAGTCGTAAATGCGACTTGCCCGGCGCATTCAACTGCGTTTTTCGGGAATGGTAACTTAATGGGATTTGTGGTGGCTGTTGTTTTATTTTAAAAAATTAAGTAGCACATTGCTACGGCACAATACAGTGAAGAAAAGGCACGTGATTGATGTTTAAATTCATTTAAACGGCAAACGTTGTTGAATACATCACTTATAACAACATTCGTTGCCAGTTTCCATGCTCTGCCCCCTAAATATCACATCTCTGCACTTTCCGATTCTAATTTACCACGTGTTGGGTTGTTCATGTGGCTGAACGCGATATTTCCCATAGCAAGTGAAGGCATCATTACACTGGCGCGCGCTCCCGACTATCCCGTAGATCTGTCAGAAACAGGATACCAACTGGAGGTAGCGGGACGCTGGACGCATCCAGAACCTGTTCAACAAGACTCGTCCAGTTAGGTTTACACGTTATCATCTGACTAAAAGTATATTTTTCCTTCTTTAGAATTAATGTTCGCTGCGATAGCAAGTTAACTGTATACTTTACACAAACGTTTTAGAATTCACTTCTGAGCAGCATTCTGCCATTATGCACGGGTCAACTAGCTAACGTTAGCTGGCTAGCTAGCTTTCACAGCGTTTATCCGCTGTTTGGGAAAGTAGCAGAGTCCGTGTTCCTTCTTATCACCGTGGGAGTGATTAAACATGGAGACAAATTGGATCAGAGAATGGTTCATTTATCTCCAAGACCCCCACCATGTCGCCCGCTTTCAGCAGTTTTGCGGGGTACACGGGACGTTTTCGGGAACCGTTTCTACGGGTACCAGCAGCAAGGAAGCGGACCGGACTCACTCCCACAACAACGGGGCTTGCCATCACCTCGCCGGGGAAAGTGACAATAACTGCGCCGCCGAGGGAGCTGGGGAGGGGGAGAAAGCACAAACAACAGCGGCGGGGGTTCGGCAGAGGATTGTCGCCTCTACGACGACGGAGGGCTGTGTGAAAACGGGCAGGGAAAATGAAAACCCTTCACAGAACGGGGCAGTGCTCGCTGCCGCCGGGGGAGAGGCGGTTGGTCTGGGCACCAGCTGGCGCAGCCTCGCCGGGGAGAGCGGTACGGCCGCCGCCGCGGGTCAGGACGGCTCCAGCGGGGCCGGGGCGGACCTCTCAGGGACAGCCGAGTCGGAGGACGGGGTCACCGAGGTCCCCGCTGCCCCTCAGAGCAGCACGGTCAAACCGCTCCGTAAAAACTCTCTGACGGACGACGCCGGGCAGGAGTTCCTGATCCAGAACAAGTTCTTGTACTACATGTTCACTTTCGGAACCGAGCTGGGCAACGAGTTTTTCTACATCACCTTCTTCCCCTTCGTCATGTGGAACGTGGACGCCTTCGTGAGCAGGAGGCTGATCATGGTGTGGGTCTGGGTCATGTACCTGGGGCAGTGCACTAAGGATGTGATCGGCTGGTCCCGGCCCGCTTCCCCACCCGTGGTCAAAGTGGAGATGTTTTACAACTCGGAGTACAGCATGCCGTCCACCCACGCCATGTCGGGCACGGCCATCCCCTTCTCCCTGTTCTTCCTGACCTACGGCCGGTGGGAGGTAAATCCACCAACTAGCTAGCTGTCATGCTGTTGATGTGCAACCTGAATTTCAGTCATGTGAGATGGGGAACTAAGCAGTAGCCACTTCCTGCTGTTTTCTAAAAAGGAAACATAAAAGTTCCTTGGTGAAGTTTCACAACATGCTGTATTTACTTCTTGTTGTTGTTGCATGGAAGTGAAATCCCAAGGGTACAGACTTACAGACAGAGTCAGTTCCAAAGTTAACAAAAAGCTGCACTAAGGACTTTCCTGTCAATTTAGAAACACCGGGAAGTGGTTACTACCAAAATAAAAAACTGCATTTTTCCTAGACATTGTTTTCATGCATCTTGCCAGCATCCCTAATATTCCTCTGTTAAATTGGACACTACACTTACATTGACTTATTTGTACTCTCTACTGTCTAAGTGGAGTAAAAACATCCAATCTTAACCAGGTGCTGAAAAGAAAAAACAAGCATAGAAGAAAAAGTTGAGTCTGCACACATTCTACCAAGGTGTATGAATTTATTAACACCCACGTTGTGAGTTTTCGCGCTCACTGCTATTCCTCAGACGACTCATTATACTCTAAAATCTACCATGTGATTATCCATGTTGTTGTGGGTCAGACAAAACGCAATTAAATTACAGAGGAGCATCTCACTGCTGCCCTTCAGCTTCCTTCTGCTCCTTTTTCCGACTCAAACAAAAAGGGGAAATCCCCAGAATTCATGTGTTACTCCTGTGACCATGAACGAAATGATGAAAATTGCACTCATCTCTCCACGCAGATAAAAAGGGTTTATTGTCTCTCCCAACACTCTTCAAACAGCAGGCGAATCTGACTTGTTTTTCAAATCTGGTCTTTAAGGCTGCTTGTAATTGTAATACAAGTGACCAGATCAGATTTGTGTGTTTAGGACAGTATAATCATGTGTTATCATTACACCGTCCGTTGTCATAGTAATGATGCAGGTGTGCAGGCGGTGACTGAAGGCCGATTTATAGTTCTGCGTCGAAGTGTCGCCGTAGCTTCGCCGTAGGTCTTTGCGGTGCCGCCGTATCTTACTGCACCTCTCCAAAAAATGTAAGTGTCTCCTCCTCCTGTGTCTGGTTGCTGTGGGCCGATAGTGAAGACAACATGGAGCAGATGAAGAGAGACGAGCTTCAGATATGTTCATCTGGATGCTCATCTCCCAGCTATAAAGACACCAGATGAACCGAAATATCCACCGCATGAGCTTCAGAGAGTGGAAACACTACGACTTCTTCTGCTGTTGCTTCTGTGTTAACAAAGCTCCACGCTGACATCTAGTGTTTCGGTTTCTACGCTCAGAATCACCAACGCAGAACTATAAATGCTCGCACCGCCGTAGACACCGACACTGTAGCAACAGCGACACTTCGACTGCAAACTATAAATCAGCATTAAGGGCCAACAAGTCAGGGTGCAACAAGCTAGTAACATGGAAGTTCATAGCTTTTTCTACTACTACTACTTGCTTTTCTTGACTGTTTTTCTAACGGCATTTTGTAGTCGCGGTGCAGAACGCATTCGTCACATAGTGAGAGGAGGCATGAAACCTCTTCATCTGTCTGTCTTCTCTTGCTGGCTCTCCTCCATGTTTGTTGTTCTCTGTTTTTCTTGTCGCAAAGTGTGATGCCAAATGTGGCGCCGGTAGTGACAAAAAAACAAAAAGCACTTGAAATCCAGTCTGAGTGGTCAGACTGAGTTGCGTTTTCAGAGAATCGCGTTTCAAACCACTTACAAATGTGGTTTGAGTCTGTTTTTGCTGTTCAGACTTTAGAAAGAATATCCGACACTTACAAAGATATACAAAAAAATTTTGATTTGAGCTGCCTGTCTATACGTAGCCGGGTATGTTTTCAGCTAAATGCCCTCATCACAGTTCTTTTTGAGAATTCACTGCTGTGATACTGAACAGGTGTAGCTTTGTGAATACTTTTTAAGACGTTTACTGTTTCATCATAGGTTTCAGAGTGCAGGATCAGCCGAAAACAGCGCCCCCCCTGGATCTGGTAGGGATTCGGTATCTTACTAAAGGACGCTGTGACAGGGAGGGACACACTGGCTGTTGTAGGGATCAAACCTGTGACTTTCCAGTTACAGGACGGCCCCTCTTAACCGCCCGGGTCGCCCCTGCCACGCTTGAGCAACACCAGCAAGTGTAGATACAGGAGAACTGAGACTTTGCCCTCTGAACTTGGCAAACGGCTCTTATGAAGCTGCCTCATTAACAATTAATGAGAGGTTGGCTTGGTGGATTCAGTGACAGAAACCAGGGTGATTATACAGCTGTACCAGCGCAGTCCCGGGCTCCTGACTGCTTGTACTACAGTGAAACCAAGCTTATTTGGATGCAGGAGCTCAAACAAACCTTCTGCCGAGTCTCCAGTGTCAGTCCTCTCGCTTCGAGTTGAGGAGAGTTGATATAGTTAATAAATACTGACTGAAATGTCAAAAGTCGTTGGAATATAACATGCATTCTGTTGAAGGAATTTTGTTTAATAAGCTGTTCTCTGCCGCTGTTATCTTCATCTCCTCCTATTCACTCAGTAGGAGCAACACCATTGTGTTCAGTCTCTAAAGGCTGATGGTAAAGTCAGTATAGTGCAGCTCCATTGTTTTAGCGTGCGTCCACACTGCGAACTACACGATCAACAAGCCACAGAGCCACAAAGTCTGCTTATTTCTTATAGAGCTGAGCGAACAGGGGAACTCGGCCGATGTGAAGCTTGTCGCCGAGGAAAGCTGGCTACGGCCGAACTTTTTGCGGTCATCAAACATCAACAGCCGGTCACATTGCTGCGCTTCCTTCTGTTTCATGAACAATAATTCAAAATGGAAGAGAAGTTGATTACAGCCATGCAAAGCTTCACGGTTGTCTAGAGCTTTTATTTTAAAAGACGACAGGCATAAACATCTCATAAACAAAGCTTGGAGAACGGTTGCATCCATCGTTGGGGTCGAGGCTAAGCTCCAAAGTCATTTTATTGAGTTTTTCTGTTTATTTTAGATTAATGCTACATAGTTGATGCATGCTAGCTAGCGCTGTGAACTCATCAAAACGAAGTAACATCGTCAAAGGCAATACCAAAGCAGCGAAAAAAATACATGAATCTCCTGTTCAAAACTTTGTAGCTGCAAACCGCTACATGGACGCAATCAGAGCCTCTGGCCCCGCCCATAATCGGTCAGAATAGAGCGACACATTGACCAATTGCGTTCAAAGGTAGGACTTCCCAGGGACATTTTTCTGTGAGACAGCAGCAGTTTAAAGGATAAGGCCGGTGTTTTTTAATGCATTGCTTACCGTCAACAAATCCTATGAAAATAACAAAATCAGCAATGATTTTGTTTTTCTAACAAGTCTCGTCCATGTAGCCGGTGCCCAATGAAGCCTCATGTCCCAGCAGCCATAGAACATTGTATTAAAAAAACTATTAAAAACACGTCACAGAGCCATGCATATTTCGATCATCATCACGATGCACCGGGCCGGCCGACTTTTTCCTCAAACAACTTAATAAGTCGACCGTAAACACGTTTTCCATCTCAGGAAAGTAGTTCCGTAGCACAGAAAATAGTCCCCGGCGTAATGAAGAATTTGTTCCCATTTGAATTTGATTTGGTAATAACTACAACAGTCTGACTTTTCATGGTAACAGTTAGCGATTTTTAAAATGTAAACTATGTCTTTGTGAGCTGTATTTAAAGGTTTTTAGCTTACAGTTGGAGCCAATGACTTCTGGGTTGACGGCTAAAAACGGAACGTGGGAAGTCAGAAAGTAACGGGAGTAGAGCAAACACATTGTTGATTTTGTTATTTTCATAGGATTTGTTGACGGTAAGCAATGCATTAAAAAAACACCAGCCTTATCCTTTAAAGGCAGAATTGCTCAAGGAGTCTCAACACTCTTGCACTGATTACCACTCCTTGTTAGACAGATGAATCCCTCTGTAGTTTCACTTTAGCTCCCGTTTCCAGATATACCGCCCTGCCGTGTTTACCGGAAAAGTTGCTTGGTGTGTAACGGTCCTTACTTCGGTGTGTGGGTGGAGAAAGCATGGAGTTTTGACATGGAGAATGTGTAGGAAGCCTGTGTTCTGTTTACAGTTTGAATCACAGCAGGAGTGCAGGGGTGGGATTGATTTACCACACTCTGCCTCCCTGTCTGTCTGTCTGCCAGAACAGGAGATAAAAGAACCAACCCCTGACCTTCTAGTGTGGAGCTCCGAGATAAGACACTGATGTACCTCTCTCTCTCTCTCTCTCTCTGTCTCTCTCTCTCTCTCTCTCTGTCTCTCTCTCTCTCTCTCTCTCTCTGTCTGTCTCTCTCTCTCTCTCTCTTTGTCTCTCTCTCTCTCTCTCTCTCTCTGTGTCTCTCTCTGTCTCTCTTTCTTTGTCTCTCTCTGTCTCTCTCTCTCTTTGTCTCTCTCCCTCTGTCTCTCTCTCTGTCTCTCTCTCTGTGTCTCTCTCTGTCTCTCTCTCTGTCTCTCTCTCTCTCTCTGTCTCTCCCCCTTTTCTCTGTCTCTCTCTGTCTCTCTCTCTCTCTCTCTCTGTCTGTCTCTCTCTCTGTCTGTCTCTCTCTCTGTCTGTCTCTCTCTCTTTGTCTCTCTCTCTCTGTCTCTCTCTCTCTGTGTGTGTGTGTCTCTCTGTCTGTCTCTTTGTCTCTCCATCTCTCTCTCTCTCTCTCTCTGTCTCTCTCTCTCTCTGTCTTTCTCTCTTTGTCTCTCTCTCTGTCTCCCTCTCTCTCTCTCTCTCTCTCTCTCTCTCTCTCTCTCCATCTCTCTCTCTCTCACCCTGGATGCAAGGACACCTCCAAACATTGAGCAGAGTGTCTTTCTGCATGTCCTTTTAAAACATTGTAAATTAATGATCTAAATTTAAGGTCTTAAAATATTGACCTCTGACCTGCTGGTGTGGAATGCTAAGACACTGATCTCTCTCTCTCTCTCTCTCGCTCTCTCTCTCTCTCTCTCTCTCTCTCTCTCTCTCTCTCTCTCGCCGTGCATGACTAGAAGAATTTAACTAGTAGGTTTGTTTCCGAATCTGAATACCATATTCGTCAAAGCACGAACTCTACTTTTTAAATGAGTGTTTGTTCTCTCCGAATTCGGATGTTTTAATAGTACATACACAATAGTAAATGTGGAGAAAACATTCAACAGAAAACAGCTGCCGACACACTGACAGAGTTGAATTCCCTTTTTTGCACAGTTCATGTCTCAGTGTTTTTTTTTTTCAAGGCTTAGAAATCCTCCTTTAAGCCGTCTGCTCCCCTTCAACTCCATTTCTCTTCCTGATTGATGTGGTTTTATCACGTGAAATCGATGTGGATCATGATTTTCAGTGTCGACAGGCTTCTGAACAGTTGTACGACAGCGGAGGTTTCAGTCAGTCTTTTTATAATGAGACCCACATTTCAAAAGCAAAACGTATTTCACAGTAGGGCTGAACAATTAATCAAAATTTTATCGAAATCGCAATATGGTCTACTGCAATTTTCAAATCGCAGGAGGCACAATATTTGTTAAAGGCGAAATGTGTGTCAAAATACCATTTTAAATGAAATATTGTCGTGCTGCAGAGATGTCCTGGCCTACACATCATATTCTACAGACTTAAGAAAACATCTTTGTTTGGTACAGATCCCCGCAAAAATCAAACCATAATCATTTTAATACGTCTTTCAATGAAAATGAGAATAATGATGTCAAAATTGTCATTCCCTCTAATATCGCAAGTCATATCGCAATTGCAATATCAGTCAAAATAATTGCAATTAGATATTTTTTCAAAATCGTTCAGCCCTATTTCACAGTCAGTTTTAAGGGCCAAACTAACAAAATGCTCCTTGTTTTAGGCCACTTACAAGCTTACTCTGTCAGCCTGCATTGTAAGGATGTGGCTAGGCTCTGACAACACAGCAACAATACCAGTTTATTAATTTGATTGATTCGATTTCAGTGTTGTCTGCTCCAGGTGTTGAACCTACATCACAAGATACATCCATACATCAGGTCACAGCTTGCGTCTGACAAACATATTCCTAAACAAACTGGTATCATACCAAGAAGAGGTTTTACTGATTAAGTTTGACACATAGAATCCACCTTTTATTTGTAGAAGTAGTAGTAGAAGTCATTTTGCCGTAAACAAACTTTTCCGTTCGCGTGAAGGAGAGTTTTGCTTCTAAATTTCTTTGAAATCCTACAGCACACAGATTCTCCAGAAAACTCGAATAGGCCATTTTTATTATCCTGTGAACCAGCTTTTGGCCCCATCCTATTGTTTGAAAAAACAATGCTGTAGTGTAGCTGTCTGATCCGAGTCTCTTCTCCTTACCATCTTCTGTTCCTCTCTCTCTCTCACTTTCCAACACTTTATCACCCATCAACTCAGGGCTGCACAATTAATCGTAGATAATCATATTAGTGCTGAAACTGTCAGTCAATTAATCAATTAGTCGATCAACAGAAAATCAATCGATTTTAACTGTAATAATCGATCAATCGTTTTAGTAAAAAGACCGAACATTTGCTGGTTACAGCTTCACAATTGCTGAGATTTGCTGCTTTTCACAGTTTCATATAATTATAAAATGAAGACTTGTTGACATTTGAAGAATCAGTTTGGGCTCTGGGAACTTGTGATGGGCATTTGTCATTATTTTATGACATTTTTTAGAAATGTAAATGATTAATCGAAAAAATAATAGAATAATTGATCGTTAGTTGCAGCCATAAATCATATATACATGATTTTACGTTGTAATTCGGCGATATTATGTTATAATTTCAATTCCCCGGAAAGTCCCGGTGTGGCATATCAAGCGCCTCCATTACAGTAAACCGGGATTTACACAGAAAATCCAGGGGAAAAGCATTATGTGATGTATTGCAGGGATTATTACCACAACGGACACGTTTCATCATAAAACTGCCAAGAACATTAATTAACAGCTGAAAAATTTGAGTTTAATGTTTCATACTCCTCTGATTACTCCATCAGCTCTAAAAAACTCTATTTCCGCTGGCTCTCGACCGAAGCTATGACACTAGAGCACTCAGTTTAAGGATTCACGTTACTCTTATTGCCTTTAGATGAGCCAATTTTACTTTATTTTTTCTCCATAGACAATGAATGAGAGAATGACTTTGCAGACTCATTTATTTGCCTGGAAAATCCCCCCCCCCCACAAATTTGAAAGCTATAATTTAAATAGAAAACAAAATGTTCCAAATGTACAAATTTACTTAGATAAAGACAAGATGATATGTTTCATCCTCCCAACCTTCAGGCAGAGGGCAGGGTGTGGCCGTCACACAAACCCTGCCGCTTGCCGTAGTCGTCCCGTGGCGTTCCCTGCTGAGTCGCGGCCCGGGTGACTCGTCTGAGCGAGGCAGGAATGTTTGGATGGGTTGCAGTCAGACGGTCCTCCTCCCATCCTCCCATCCTCCCACGGCCCTCCTCAGGCTCAGGCCGGCTCCGAAAAACCTAACCAGAGCCAGATGTCTCTCCATGGAAGATACTGGTCAGAGGGAGAGGAGAGGAGAGGGGATCTGAGGTGAAGAGGCAAAGGGAGAGGGAAGGAGAGGAAAGGAGGCGAAAGAGAGGTGAAGGAGGGAGAGGAATAGAGATTAGATTACAGGAGGCGAGGGCAGAGGAGAAGAGATTAGACTGGGCATGAGAAAAGATAAGACTAGAGGGCAAGAGATGGAGAAGAGGGTGAGAGAGAAGATGGACGAGAGGGGATTAATATGGAAAAAGAGAGGGAGGAGGAAGAGGGATATAAGAGGAGGGAGCGGAAAGGAAAATAGACTAGAGGGGGAAGAGAGAGCTGGAGAGGGAGATAACAAGAGGATGAGAGGTGGAAAAGAGGGGGAAAATGGGATGAGAGGGCGTGAAAGGAGAGAGAGGGAGAAGAGCCGAGGGGAGAACATGGAAAAGAGGAGAGGAGATTAGACCGGCGGATGAGCAAGGAGAGGGAAAGAGTAGAGCGAGGTTAGAGAGAGACGGAGGTTAAGAAAATACAAGAACGTAGAAAACAAAAACGGTTAAAATCCGACGTGACAGAGAGCGCAAGGACAGAAAATCAGCCTATAAAATAAGGAGTAATCAGCTAACGACTGCATGCGTTTCAATTAAGCAATATCACACTGGAGGTCGTGCTGTTGTGCTGTATATCAGCACGGCTGTGATTCGGTCGTAGGAGAAGATATACAGTACAACAGCACGACCTCCAGAGTGATATTGCTTTTATACAACAGTTGTATAAACAAAGTTATTCATCAAGTAATGGTAATTTGAGACAACAGATGATTTTTGTCTGTTATTTGTCTCCGCCAACAAAAACAGTTCCCTCAGGATTCCACTACCAAGTGTTGCCAAGCAACAGGTAAACTGTTTTCCGACTGCAAGCTAGCTAGCTACTTTGAGGTTAGCACAGACGATTTTAGCTTACTTTCTTCCCAATCTTCCGCCTCAGCCGACCGTTCATAATTAAGGTCAAATGTCTCCATATTTGCGTTGTCGCTACTAGGTGCGAATGAAGTTAGAGTTTTGTGTGGACGTGTACTGGGAATATCTGGTAAGCATTTGTTTGTTGCACAACACTGTATTGTCTGCTAGAAGTGCTAACCAGCTGGTTAGCTAGCAGCTACTCAGCTAACGTTAGATGACGTTGTCGTGATCCGCTTTTTATTTATGCTCACAAGAAGCTCCAGGCAGCTTTCTCCACACAGAAAAACGCTATGTGTGAACGTAGCCTGATCAAGGTTACATTAGAACAGCTGTGAAGCGGAGTGATACGTACAGTAAAACGTCCCAGTGCTGTTATACTGTATATCAGCGCTCATGGAAAGCCTCTTGTCCAATCAAATTGCTCGACCGGAACTAACTGTTGTATAACATTTTGTTTATGGGTGTAGCTCTTTGTTTTGTTGAACCAGAACAGAAGACATGATGGTAAACAGGCTTTGTGTGAGACTTCCTCCCTGGAGGTGAGGCGGGATCGCTGCAGTTCTTCCGGCAAGCGTGAATGAGTTTTACAGTATAGCATTCCTAACTCTAACCCCGAGTTTTACAATTCGGTTATATTCAAATTCTTGATTTTGTAAGACGACCAAAGCGGCTTCTGTTGTGGTCAAAAGAAGGGAAAAGGCCTTTATGGGTTTTTTTTTTGCAGAGCAGTTATAGCTGCACTAGGCAAGAAGTTTTACATAAAAATACACCACTAACTGAGACGCTGTAGATTTGCCTAAATGAATTCTGGTCTCGGTGTCTGGTCACTTCTCTGCCAAGAGCAAGTGACGAATCGAAACTTCAGAGTGAAATCCAAACTGTCTCCTAAACAGCAGTGAGCAGCCCAGCGTTAGATCTTGTCCTCTCTCGTCTCTTTGGTTTCCTTTGGTATAAAGCATCACAGACCGGTTTACTGACGCCACCTTACAGGATTTATGGGTATTGAAGTGCAAAAGTTTCAAACGGTTACCCCTTGTTGCCATTTGGAGCTGCAAACGCGTGAAGTTGCCAAGTTCTGCTTCAAGTTACCAAATTAAACGCACTGTAATTAGGTGTATTTCATCGAATACAATGACCCTGGAGTGAGTCGGGGCTTAATGTCATGCTCTTGTATTATAATGATGTTCCAACAAGGAAATTCAGTTATTTGTTCGCTCATTTACAAGTCTGCCTGACCTCAAACCAGACTAGTTTACATCTTGGCAGTGTTGAAAATCAAGTACAGCACACCCTGGGGCCTGTGTGGTTTGGGTGTGTGTTTATACAGTATGTGTGTGTATCGCAAAGAGTGTAGCAGTCAGTCAGCAGTGGGCAGCGAACCACAAGCCACCCAAAAAACACACCATGTTCATAAAACTATGCATGAGGCGACCGCCGCAGCACCGCCGTAGGAGCGCGGTGGCGGCGGCGGGCGCGAGGCCAAACGATACTCTGTTTGCACACGGGCAGAGGACACTGTTTAGACAATAATCTCTACACAAGGCTAAGGGTTTCCTCAGCCCCCCCTCCCTCCTCTTACCTCACAGTTTTTCGGTGTTGATCTCAGAGGAGTTGGGCGGCTCAGTCTGTGGCTGGCTTTGTGGATAATCCACACACACATAAAGCCGCCTGTTTCTCTCCCAGTTCCCAACTCCACTGACCTTGTTTTTAAAAGTTTTCTGGGACTTTACCTTTTGGTTCTGTCTAAAAGTGTGTGACAAGTGGTTAGAGAGACCGTCCTGTAACCGGAAAGTCACAAGTTTGATCCCCACAACAGCAAGTGCATCCAACAGCTGTGTGTTTTGTATGAAAATAACAATACCTCCACTTGCTGCAGAAATTAGTTTTGGCTTATGATATACAGTGGCTATAAAAAGTATTCACCCCCCTTTGGACTTTTTCATTTTTTATTGTTTTACAAAATGGAATCACAGTGGATTTAATTAGGCTTTTTGCCACTGATTAACAGAAAAATACTCTATAAAGTCAAAGTGAAAACTAATTTAAACTAACTAAATTAATTATAAAACGGAACATAAAAGATCCCATATGTATTCACTGGTTGTATTTGGTCGGAAGCCCAAAATCTATAAATGAGACCCCTGACTTCTCTTTCTGTTGTCTTAATACTGTCTGTTGTCTCCCTGCATGTGGGAAAACCTGACCTGTAGTCCTGTACATATATCTGAACACTGGACTCAAGCATTTGATTATTTCCAGGTTTTGAAAAGTTTTGGAATTGGATCAAAAGTCTGGGAATGTACAGCAGAAACTCTTGTTCAGGTCTGAATGCACACATGGATACACATTTATTTATGTAGGAAGCTGTAGAGCCCACCATTCTGGGGAAAAACATTTGCTTGGTCAAAACATTACAGTTAAAGTATTGGGGAGACTGAAGTGTGCATCAAACTTTGTGCTCAGAGTGGGACGTGAACACAAGCCACCAGACAAATGCTGTTTAATTTTAGCTGTGGTGAGTTCTTCTGCTTTACCAACCACTTTGGCAGGTAAACAACCCTTTGTTTGGAACCAAGGCAGCTGTGTCCCGAAAATAAATGTCTGGTAAAATAGTAAAAGCGGCTGGATTGAAGGCTGTTGCCAGTGTGTAAAATAATAGTTTGCTGTCTTTTTATCCAGCGGCCTCATTCAGGTTCTGTCTCCTACTCTCCTGAAACCCGGCTTGTATGCAGTGTGTACAGTTTTAATACGTTTCTCACGATGAAAGCTGTCATATCACCGTGACGGCTGACAAGAAGTGAGCTGCGCTGCATGTTAATTGGCGACTCCGGGCCTGTCGCAGGCCTTTGATCTGTGTATGCAGTGCAAACGTGCAATTACACCCGGAGTTTGAAGCGTGACTGCTTGTAATCCACTGCCTCAACCCGCTGGTGTCGAGTGTTTGCATGTGTTTTCTCTGTGTTCTGTTTCCCACTTCTTCTTCTTCTTCTTCTTCTTCTTCTTCTTCTTCTTCTTCCCTGCTCCGGCCGGGTCGTCACTCCATCCCTCCTCCTAAACCAACACGTTTCGGCAACATGCCTTCATCAATTAAAGTTTTTTTTTTTGAAGAGCATCCATCGGCCTCAAAAAGCAGCTGGATTTTTTTTCCTTTTCTTGTTATTTCCAGTTCATGCACCTTGGTTTAAAGACAAAGTTGCGACAGTTCTTCTTCTTGAGCCTCTGCGATTTGGAAATTGCAGAAGTTCATATTGCAATTTTGATTTTTTTTCAATTAATTGTTCAGCTCCAGCAGAGACACTCCCCATCATCTGGCGTAGGCTGAAAACTCTTAAAAAGCTTTTTAAGAAGTAGCTCACATCACCCTCGCCTCACTGAATCATATCTCCTCTCCTCTAATTTTGAGGATTTGAAACTTTGAACCACTCATTGTAATTTGCTCTAGTCAGTTAGCTAAAAGCATAAAATGTACATGTATGTGTTGTAGGCCCATGTATCTGTATGTGGCATCTGTCAGTCCATGTTGCATGTTAAATTCCAAATTACCTTTTTAATTATCAAGTACAATACATGTACAGGAATTAGTCTTACTGACAGAGTTGCAGAGACATTTTAACAAAGTAGATGCCTACAGAGGAAAACAGGACTCATTAAGTGCAAAGGAAAGTACAAGACATACTACAGATTTACATATCACTCATTCATTTTGAGTGATATATTTGGCTGGTAAGGCGCATGATATGTAGTTGCATCATTGTGGTTTTGAATCAGTTTTTTGTGTCCGTCTCTCCCATCTTCCCCGCCTCGCTCTGCTGTGTCCTGCCTAGTAAAGCAGAAGTAGCATTTTTCAACCTTTATTCATCTAGGAAAAGTTGACTGAGCATGGACGCTCCTTTTCAGCCACGCCCCGATTCACTTTTATACAGTTTCAAACATTCACAGCTGGGAGCCGCCCAGTATACCCAGTCCACTGCGGCAGTTCAGAGCTGTGTGCCATGCTTATGTAAATGTCAGTGGGAGTTGTTTAGGGAGGAGAGAGCGTTCCTTATTCACTTTCCCTGCCCAGGTTTTACCAGCACATCAGGGGATTTAAATAGGGCTGCAACTAACTATTATTTTCATTATTAATCTATACATCATTTTTCAGATTAATCATTTAGTCTGTAAAATGTTAAAAATACAAATATAACAGATGGCCATCACGTTACCAGAGCTCAAAGTGATGTCTGAAAATTGCTGATTTAGTCTGACCAGCAGCCCAAAAAACACCCAAAAGTAATTATTTTATAATGATATGAAGCAGAGAAAACTAGCAAATCTTCCAAAAATCAACTAACAAATGTTTGGTATTTTTAAAGAATTCATCGATTATCGAAATTATAATCGATTCATTTTCTGTTGATTAACCAACTAATCGTTTCAGCAGTAGATTTGAACCAGTCACAAACCGCTTCTCTAACTGCTGCCTCAAAAACGTATTGAACATCTTACTAAATGATGGTGCACTCTGGGATATATGTGTAAGGTGGTGAAATTAACAACTTCATGATGACTATGAACGTGAGAAAATCTTTGGTAGGGTGTTTTCACTGGGAATCACAGAGAAATGAGACCACATTATGAGAGTGCAGTGCCTTATCTCTGTTGCATTAGCATCCATCCTGACTCCATTAAACGGCGCCGATGCCGTCATTTCCCCCTGAAGGGCCGAGTGCCATCTGAAGAGGGGGATGGGGGGATGGGGGGAGGGGGGGAGGGGGGGATGGGGGGAGGGGGGGGGGCAGCGGGGGGGGCAGCGGGGGGGGGGTGGAATGAAATCTGGGCAGTGAGAGAGAGGAGAGAGGAAATCTGAGCTATCTCAACACAGGAGCCACAATGAAAAGAACAAAAGGCTTTTAGCAAGTGTGCAAACCTCAGCAGCACGCTCTTTCATCTGTCATCTCTACTCTCTCTCTCTCTCTCTCTCTCTCTCTCTCTCTCTCTCTCTCTCTCTCTCTCTCTCTCTCTCTCTGTCTCATTTTTCACTCACTCTCTTTCTCTCCATCTTTCTGGCGTCGCTCACACCGCAGACCTTCATGCTCAGTCCTGAATTGCTGCTCAAATCAGATTTAATCTTTTTTTGACTGACTGTTCATATCTATTCTAGGATGTAACCCATATATAATACCAATATGAACTGACTGATGTGGAAAAGACGCGTCCGAAGAGTACCAATAACAAAGGACATCACATCAGTTTTTTGTACCTATGCTTTTTCTGTGGTTACATTATGTGCCTTCGAGATTTTACTGAATTAAGGCGTCTCCCTAAACACCAGTAAAGTCGGCTGTTTGCCTTTCTTTACATTGTCGTGTCCTGTTGTCCTCCATGCTAACGCTGACTCAGCCAAGCTGCTGCGGGCGCCAATATTGTGGTAATTGTCTCAGGTGAATGACATAAGATTTACTTTTGTCACTTTGTCGCAAATGCTATGTACACACTGCCAGAATTTGGTAGTGACAACCGAATTTATGACTGAGAGTGAATGCTCGTACGGTTCAGACTGGAGCAGAGCGGAGTAAAAAGACTAGCCTGTGTCTGTATGGTAACAGGAACCACTCCACTCCTCCGATCTCGCGATGGCTGTAAATAGTAGGGATGTGCGCGATTAGTCGACTAGTCGATTAAACGTTTCTACCCTCGCTACTCGGCACCAGAAATACTAGTCGGTTAAACTAATTATTACTAATGTACAACGCCGGTTAACTGTTGCGTCTAAGATGTTACCACAGTGTGCCACAGTTATTGAAGAATGTGATAAACGGTTTCAAATGGCTCTTAAATACACGCAATATTTTTTCGGACAACGTTTTAACCTTATAGATTAAATTGTGCTCAATTTTGACTGTTTTCTGAGTGTTTTCTTACTTTTAGACTAGTCGACTAGTCTAAATGTAAATTTTCGTTTAATTGACAGGGAAATTAGTCGTTAGGAACATCCCTAGTAAATAGTGTCTGTAACCATAGTAACTAGTTAGTTACTACTACTAGTTAGTTAGTTAGTTAATAGTTTACTTCAGATCAATATGGCGGCTTCCATGGCCTGTGTTTTCAGTTTACTGTACCAGTAACACCAGTAACCAGAGGCGTCAGTTTATCCATAAGATCTTAATAAACTGCCACAGGAACTTGATACTTTCAGCCCCAACATTTGGCCCCAAGACCGCACAAACTGGTAGGAGCAACTTTAATGTTGAGGAAACAGGCTGGATAGAAAATGTGAGACTGTCTCACAACACTTAACAGTCCGGTTCTGGTTCACACTACTCACACTAACCGAATCCGCTCTCAAATTCTGTAGTTAATACCTGAATTGTTCAGGTAGTGAGTTCGATTGTAGATTGCAGTTGTCACTCTCCTTGATAATTAAACTGTGTGTGAAGTTTACAGGATGAAACTCTCCAATGAGGAGTGACAACCGTATTTAGCTGCAGTGTGTACATAGCTAAAGTGATCATGGTAATGTCATGGTAATGCTGACAAAGTCCAATTTGAATGTTTAAACTCAAGTCACATGTGGGTCGCATACCTCAGGATCCGATTCTGTACCAGATATCCATGTGATCCAGGCCACATCCACACTAATATGTTTTCCTTTTAAAACAGCGTTAAAACGATCTCCATCCACACGAGCGTTTCAGAAATAATCTCCGTCCATACTAACACGCCTGAAAACGCATATCACACGACCATTCACGTACACTGGGCATGCGCGTGCTGGTGTAAACAGGAAGTAGATTGTCTACTCTGCGGTTGGTTGATTAGTTGCAGAAAATACTACGGAGGAAGAACAGCAATGGCGAAAAGTACGACCAGAGATTTCTTTGCTTGGACCGACGACGAGGTGGAACTGTGACTGAAAGTAACACACGAGTATAAGGCGGTCCAGGCGGACGTCGTGACTGATAAGACCCAATCAGGAAGCGAACGTGAGCGTCTGCGTCATCGTTTTCAAAAGTCTCCGTTTCCGCCCGTCTAGACTAAAACGCAATCCCGGAGTTTTCGAACTAAAACGGGGTCAGCAGCGTTTTCAAAAGTCTCCGTTTTAGGGGTCCGAAAACGCCGGAGTAGTGCGGACGCTAGGCGTAAACGTAGCAAAAGTTATGCGTTTTAAAACGAAAACGTATTAGTGTGGATGTGGCCCCAGATCAGAACTGAAAACTGTGACTCTGCTGTTCACACTGATTAGAAAACATCAGATCATCTGTGCCATATGAGGGGAACAAAATCTGAATGTGGACACTTTCAGCTGCAGTGTGAACAAGTCCTGTCTCCTGCTCCCCCCCCCCCCCCCCCCCCCCCTTTCTCTACTACAGGCCAAGTACAAATACATCTGATAAGAAAATTGCTGAAATATTTATGAGGTCCTTTGAGTCCAATACACATTAGCAGATAATCATATCGACTACATCTCAGAAACATTTTATCTAGGCGTATTACGTGGTGCATACTGTACATACTGTACATACTGAAGTACAGTAAACACTTACATAGTACACACTAGTAGACTTACATAGTACACACTGACACATGGTGCAGGGACAGCAGGACCTCACACACAGTGGGAAGGAACAGTGTAAGATATACAACGGACAGTAGAATATACAACGGACAGTTCTACATATACACCTTCAACTTTATGTTTATGCTTATATATTTTAAAAAGTATGAGCACTGGTTAATGTAGCTTATCTTGGAAGTGATGCTTCTCTTTTGTGTTGAAGTGTTTGGATCACACAATGAAGTGCAACTCACAGGCAGTCTAAATATTTGAATAGTTGAATATTTTCATGCTTTTGCCTCGGTATAATGTAATGTGTATTGCAGAGCTTTACTCAGATTTGACTCTTACCGTCTTGTTGTAGTCCTCTATGTTACATGGACATTTTAGGGACTCTATTACTCTATATTATTTGCAATATCTATTGTCAGGATGCTGTGGTTTGACCCTCGCAGTCCTTACTGTTGGTTACTTGTAATGTTGGCGATCTAGAAATTGACACTTATTGCACTCACTGTAAGTAAGTAAGACTTTATTTATATAGCCCTTTACAAAACAAGTGTTACAAAGTGCTTTACAAAAGGAAATAAAACAAAAGGCAAGTTATGCATTTATGCAAGTTATTAGTCGCTAAATGCCTTACATTTTAAATAATGTTATTCAGAGTGGGAAATCAACACTAGCCAAAAAGTGTCCGGTAAGCTGATAACATAGACAAACTTACCAGAAGTTAGTCTACATTATCAGTTTACCAGCTACTGTGGTTGTATGCTAAACACCCATCACCTGGAGGTCCTTTGGTATTGAAAAATTCTAGTTGGCTGATAAAATATAGAACGTGGCTGGTGAACGTCGGGATTAACTTGCTACTGTGAGCCATCGATAAGAGCTGGTATCCTCCCTGATGTTAAACTTTGTTTGGCTGGGATCGTACTTTCTTATCCAATGTGTTTTGCTCTCTGACGAAAGTTCATTCATTTCAAATAAGAGAATCCATTTATTACTGCAGTTGTTGCATCCATCTGACTTCTTCTTCTGTGCTGATTATGCATGCGTAAAGTAAAACAAATGTTGTCTGACCTGTTTTTGTCAGGAAAACATTTTGTCTGTACATCAAAGTTGCAACGAAAATGTATGCTGTATTGCTGCAATCAATAGCCAGGCCTAATTAGTTAAATCTCAGTACATTTGAGCTTTGGGATCCTTGTGTAGAGCTCAACATAAATGCATGAAGGCCTAACTGTGTGTCTCTTCACCTCAACAGTACCCGTTCATACTGGGCTTCAGCCTGGCTCTCTGCTGGTGTCTTCTGGTCTGTGTCAGCCGAATCTACATGGGCATGCACTCTATCCTGGTAAGTCTGTAACACACACACACACACACACAATCTATCTTTCTGATTATCTCTCTCCTTTCATTCATACCAGAGACCACACAATTTCTATCTCTTTATCTCTCTTTCTCTTTCTTTCCCTCGTACATTCACGCACTGTACCTTTTTCTTTATCTATCTCTTTCACACACACAGTCTCTAGCTCTTTCTCTTTATCTCTCTTTCTTATTCTTTGACTTGCACACTCAAACACACCGACTGTGTATTTTTCTCCTCCTTATCTCTCTCTTTCTGTCATACACATTGCACACACACACACACCACACACTATCTGTTTCTTTATCATCTGTCCCTCTCTTTAAGATAAGATATGATAAGATGAACTTTTTGGATTCTTGAGGGGAAATCATGTCATTGCAGCAGCAAAGAATATATATATATATATATATATATATATATACACACACCGAGCACTTTATTAGGAACACAGTGTTCCTAATAAAGTGCTCAGTACTAATACTGGTTAGGTATCAGCTAGCAAAGTGACATCCGCCTCCAGGTTGGACGTGTTGTGCATTCTGAGATGCTTTCTGCTCAGCACAGTTGTAAAGAGGTTATCTGAGTTACTGTCGCCTTTCTGTCAGCTCCAACTAGTCTGACCGTTCTCCTCTGACCTCTCTCATCAACAAGGCGTTTGTTTTTCGCACCATTCTGTGTAAACTCTCGAGACTGTTGTGCGTGAAAATCCCAGGAGATCAGCAGTTTCAGAAATACTCAAAGCAGCCCGTCTGGCACCAACAGCCACGCCACGGTCAAAGCCACTGAGATCACATTTTTTCCCCCATTCTGATGTTTGATGTGAACATGAACTGAAGCTGCTGACCTGAATCTGCATGATCGTATGCATTGCACTGCTGCCACGTGATTGGCTGACTGGATAATTGCATGAGTAAGCAGGTGTACAGGTGTTCCTAATAAAGTGCTCGGTGAGTGTATGTTACAATAAATAAAACCTGCTTGGCGCTACAGCCTCTTCATCACGCTAATGCAGAGTTGCTTTCACACACACACACACACACACACACACACACATACACAGATGGTGCCAGCATTGCCACCTGCAGCACCAGTATGCCGTCTGAACTTGATACCTGACCTGGTGGAAACAGTATCTGAACTGCGGTCACTTCAGTGCCAGAACTGGGCCGGCCTCAGGTTCTGGTGTCAGCAACACTACCGCCGGTGTCACCATAGAACTAGAACACACAGAACAGCCACTCATATTCAGAACATGAGGCATTTGTCTGGGATGTCTGGTAATGTATAGAAAAAGATTTGGTAATTTTCAGGACTTGATAATAGAGATGAACAATTAATCGAAAAAAATCGAAATCGCAGTATGAACTTCTGCAATTTCCAAATTACAGAGGCTGCAATTAATTGCTTAAAAGACAGTTCGGTCCAAAGTGGATTTGTGAACAAGGAGTTTTAGAGCTACAGGTGATCTTTGGTCCATGAATCAAAACCTTTCATCAGACTCAAACTCAGTAAATCCTGCACACTGACATCTATTTTTTTTTTTTTTTAACAAAATCACTTTTCTTTAAACAATTTTAAAGTTCTAAAAATGTATGACAAGAACAACTTTTTTGATGATATACAGTATATCACAGTTTTGCAGTTTTGTTTCAATCTGCATGGAGTACCAGATGGATGGTTTGACTGCACCAGAATAGTTCACATAGCGTCAGATAAGTTGTCAATCGCAGAAAAATATCCTAAACTCATTGTATTGTATCCTAGTGTATGTGGCAAACTCCACCGCTCTGATACTGTAATGTTGAAATGCTAAGAATGATATGTTGGGTACCATCTGACCCGGGTTGTGCCTGAGCTGATCAGCCAGGATGTGAAACGGTAAACCTTTCCACCCACTGGCTTGAGTCAGAGTTGGAGTTGGACTCTTAAACTTAAACCTCCACACAATGGTTGTTTTACTGCCAAACTGGCTGGAAATGTTGTGAATCTAAGCTAAAGTTAAGGAGCTAAAGTCTACCAGCGTTTTCCAGCAGTTTACACCCAACCAGGGTTATTGTTGTTGTTGGAGAAAGGTGGCTGAGATTTTCAGCCAAAATAATGTAAGACCTCACAGCGGTGGAAAGGATACACTTTTTTGAAATCCCAACAGTGCAGAAAATAAGTAGCAGTAGCCATGGCCAATGGTAGCCTAAAAAGAAGTGCTTGATGGCTAATTTACGCTTCCAAATGAACTGACCTCTGACCTATAAGCACCTCAACCAGACTATATGTGCCCAATCCTAACAAAATTCCAAAGTAATTGTGATTTTTTTCAGTTAATTCAATGCAGTTGTCTGGCTATTTTTGAGGCCATTTGTCTGAAAGCCTTTGGTTTAATAGGTTTTCATTCCTAGCATTTTAATGTGTGTGCAGAACAAGGTTCATTCACCCTTAACCATTCTGATGCCTTGTTAAATGTAAAAAAAAACCCATCCAGGAGTCACAGTCAACATGTTTCAGCTCTCCAGCCTTCATCAGCAATTGCTTGATGGCTTTTATGGGTTTTTTCTATATTTTTTTTATGTTTTTGCGCCTCACCCTTGTCTTTCTTTTGATTTTTGAGTGAAGCACCTCCAGCCTCTACTTGTGTTTTCCACTACCTTGTTAATATGACACATGCGACTGTCCTCACACATGCTTGGGCCTGTATCCGACTGTCTATGCTCACTGCAGATGTAGGTGTTAAAGACAATACACGATAGCATCTCACAATTCGTGCCGCAAGAGTATTATAGAATATTCCTGCCTGCAAAAACTTGTCCCCGCTACTGTGCTCTGTTCCTCCGCTCTGGTAGATTTGCATTGTCTGCGGCAGAGCTTTGGCTAGGTGAGATCACTGGGTGTGCAGAACAGGTACAGTCATGAAACACTCATAACGTAATGCCGTTTTTACCCGTCGCTTTACAGTACCACCAGTAGATAAATCTTTAGTGTAGGTGGCTCCAGTGGGAATCAAACCCCCAACTCTGACAGTGTTCGTGCCTTGCTCTACTAATTTAGCTACATAGGAACTCAAACCCATAACCCTATCTGTCTGTGTATGCATTCACAGTTCATGCACTACACGGTCCAAAATTGAGGCCTGCCAAGCACCAAATGCCGTCGTTGATGCCTACAGCATTTGCACAAGATCCTTAAAGTGCTTAAAATCTGTCGAATTTAACCTTTCAAAATTTAAGTGCTGGAATACCTGGAAAATGAGCCTGTTATGTGAGGAAGTGCTTAAAAAGACGTTGAATTGAAATTAATAAATGTTTGCATTGTTTGACAGAATGCAAGTCAAAACACAGAAAAGAAGACCAATGTATTCTGGGAAAGTGACTTAAAAGCATGTGAACATGTGATTTAAAGCATTGATGGTTGTTTAAATTGCAGTAAGGTTTACGGAAATGTTTCCTGCTTTTGTGCGGAGTCTTTATGAACAGAAAAATAGTGCTGGAAAACCTCATTGAAAGTCATTGAATTTGATGTAATATTGTCTGTATGAAGCTTAAAAATGCAATTTGGGATTCTGTTGCACTTCATGATAAATTACACACTACCTGATTTAGAGCATACACAAAGTAGTATTGAAAACAGGTAAGGTGGCATATTTCTATGAAAAATACCCATCAATTATTTTGGCTGGTATAAATTGTTCTTGACAGATACATTTTTTACTTTACCAGCCCTTAGTAGGTGAGCCAAAAAGTTAATGTCAGACAGTGGACAGATGTGTCTGTGTGTTAGTTTCCCGCCCTCATGTCGGTCACATTAAGCTTCTATGGGGTAATGTCGCTCAGTGGTAAATGATGTCAGTCTCAGTGCACTGTTGGGGTTAGGCTGTCTGTCGCCGGAGCAACAGTGACCATGGTGATGCCTGTATCGTGTCACAGGGATTGATTGATAGGTGGTACGGGACCAGGAGCCGTGACTCAGTAAGGGCCGGTCCAGTAGACGTTACAGCAGACCTGGCTGTCATCCCAGACAAATTTTAGAAGGTAATTCCACATCCTAGATTCTCTTAAAAGGCTTTTTGTGGCCGTCTGGAGGTGGTGTCGCGGTTAAGACCTCCACCTCAGGAACCACAAGTACCTCTGCTGGTCTGGATCACATCTCACCAGATCCTTCTCTGCTGTGTCTGCCTCTCTGCTTTCCTACAATCTCATCAAAGAAAAAACACGGGACTGCCCACTCCTTCCAGATCTGCAAGGCTTTTTGTAGTATCCTGACCTAGATAATTTGTGTGAGAGGGTAAATTTGGCGCTTAATTAGATTTAAGTTCTAAGTGTACAAATCATTATAGTGTACAGACCTGAGTTATACAGTTGAACTAGGATACTTGAAGTGTGCCTGATTTACCTTGACATTTAAACAGCTTCAAAGCTGGAGAAATAATTTTCAGCATACTGTTGGCCCACAACGGCATTAACACTACCACCACTGTTAGTGAAAGTGAGACATTACAAATATAACTAGAAAATGTAGTCAGTAGAGCACAGACCTCCGCCGTGTCTGACAACACCCTGCAAGGCTTCACCCAGAGACATTACAAAAACCTTAAGAAGGCCCAGTGGTTCTTCCCTGCACAACCTTTTGTCAAAGTTGTAATATTATGTGAATCTGTTCTGAAATGCACAAAAATGCACCTTTTTGTGGAAGACCACACCCACCACCACTACCCCTTTTGGCCAATAGGCATGAAAAGTTAACCAGTTCTTCCTAGGCCCATAACCAACCTTCATACCAAGTTTTAGGGCTGCAACTAACGATTATTTTCATTGTCGATTAATCTGTCGATTATTTTCTCGATTAATCGATTAGTTTTTTGGTCTATAAAATGTCAGAAAATGGTGAAAAATGTCGATCATTGTTTCCCAAAACCCAAGATGACGTCCTCAAATGTCTTGTTTTGTCCACAACCCAAAGATATTCAGTTTACTGTCATAGAGGAGTAAAGAAACCAGAAAATATTCACATTTAAGAAGCTGGAATCAGAGAATTTTGACTTATTTTTCTTAAAAAAATTACTCAAACTGATTAATCGATTATCAAAATAGTTGGCGATTAATTTAATAGTTGACAACTAACCGATTAATCGTTGCAGCTCTACCAAGTTTTGTGCAAATCTGTGCCCAACATGTTGAGATATCCTGCTAACAGACTGACGGACAATCACACAGATGCGGGTGAAAACATTGGCGGAGGTAATTATCATTATTACACAATTACACCCAAAACATATACTTGTACAAGTATAGGCCCAGTGTTTAGAACTAGAACTTTTATGATATGCCATAACACCAGAGAGGGTGATTTACTGTAATTATGGTTACAACAGTGATGCAATAGGCTCCGCCTCACACTGCTGACAGCTCTAAAGTCCTCATAATCACATTAAAGAACATCCTTAAAGGGTATTATGACTTTTATACAACAGTTACAATGCATGTGTAGTGTCTGAAAAAGTTCTTCAAAGTAGTGTGCATACGTAAGAATTTAAAACTGGTGAAAAATAACGAATAAACCATGGATATCCGTTCTTTATAGGAACTAACAGCGCAGTTGGAGCCCATCTTTGAGTCCATACATATGCCTGGAAAATATTGTCAAGTCCCTACACACATATGACTGCTCATTTTGTGTAGTTGTGGACCCACTGTCATTTCATATATTGTGGTATGTTGTGATTAATACTCCTCAGTTATAAAGTAATAAGGCCTAGTTGACTGTTCTATTGCCAAGCCACTATCAGCATGTGTCAAACTGAACACCGGCCAACATCTTGAAATCCAGTCAAGAAATTAAGCTCTGGAAAAAAACGACCGAATTCTGAAATGGAAAGTGCGTAGGAATAATAAAGCGCCCGATAATTAATAGCCTAAGTACCCAAGTAAAACCTGTTTCAGGACTACAAAGCACACTGCCAAAACGGGGACTATTAACTGGGAGAAATGTGGAACCAAAATCAGATTTACCTCCCGCTGTAAAAAGATTAGTGGGGAAACGCTGGTTTGGAGGAGAGAAATTAGAAAATACAGTTGAGTGCTTTGTTTGTCTTTCCACTAACAGCAGGAACCATTTAGCCACTTCTTCCCCTCCCATCTTCTACTTTTCCTACTCTTCCACCCATTCCTGCTATGCTGCCTCTTTCTCCTTCTGATACTCCTCATCTGTTTCTCCTCCTCTTCCTCCCACTCAGCCCTTTCCTCTTCTTCCTCCTGCCCCTCAATGTTTAGAGCAAGGTCGCCAACACTGCCAGAGTTAGGGATTTGATTCCCATTAGTGCCACTCATCGCAGAAATGTATGCGCTTGTGGTATAGTAAGGCGCTTTGGCCACAGCATCCACCGGTTGGCTGGTCTTCCTCCTACTCCTCTTCCTAAGTCTCATGCCTAAACTACACAGCATGCGTAACGTTTGCATATCTGAACTTGTTGCGACCCAGTTGCAGCACTTCAGGCGTTTTAAGCTGCCGGTTGTATTGCGCCTATCTACATTTTACCTATGGATAAGTGAACGCAATTACCTAATTTTGCTCATTTTTAGCCCCGCAACAGCAGGGGCTCTATGGATGGTATTGTCGGTCGGTCGGTCGCTCTGTTCACCACTTCATGGGTCACGTGTCTCAAACTCAAGTTGTACCTTGAGCAACATTAATGTACCATGTAGGGTCCTTATGTCACTTTTTTTTTTTTTGAGGATGTAGGTGTACTGTAGCAAAACAGAAGCTTCTCAGTGGCTCCATAGATCTCCAACATTTGTTTTCAGTGACGCTGGTTCATGTGTCCTCTATTTTGTTTACAGGCATGGTGATAAATGACTATAATAAACAAAATCTTGGCCCAAATACTCAACAGAATGTGCCGTAGTCCGACAACAACAGTAGAAGCCATGCGTATCTCCAAAGTTGCGGCTCCGATCCGGCTCCGTTCCAGATCCGTTAGTGTGTTGCGTGCTGAAGATGCATTGAAGTAGCGGAGCCATCAGACTGACTGACACCCATTCACTTCCTATTGATCTGTGGGTTTACATGGCATACAGCTCATTTCCACCTGGTAGCACAGACTAATGGTTGTTGTTGGGGCCGAATGTTCCGTCATCTCACCATATGAGATTGTTTTGTTTCAGGGAGGTTGGGGCTGAACACACGGAGAGTCATCTGCGGCCGGGGCTGCCAGGCCTGCCGGGCACATAATGTGTTCTGGAAATCATCACGCCCAATGAAACTACTTCCTCCTCCTTTGTTGTTGTACAGGAAGAGCTTGGAGACATAAAGCTGTTCTGGTATAGACGATGTCGTGGGCATCTGAGAACGTTTTATCCAGACTGCTGGGCGCTTTCACTCAGTTTTGGTGTTTTTCTTCTTTTTTTTGCTTGATTTGAAGGTTTGCGTCGTCCTTTATAGGTTTAATTACATAAGTCTAAATAAGAGGTATATTTTAACCCTTATTTATCCAGCGATAGCACCACACTGCTGGAGAAGTTTACTTACTTGAATTCAGCAGCCTTCCAGTCACACATCTGCTTCTCAAACCTTTAAGGTGCGATCACACTTAGAGTTCATTTTGTTTGGTTTGAACCATAGTAGAAAAATTTTACTTTGTTGCATTTTTGGGTTTGTTTAGTTTCACACTGCCCAATTATAAGCGAACGGTTTGGAGCATTTTCTTATGCTGTCAGATGTCAACATCCATCTCCTTATACCCATAAAACCTTGCACTTTGGGGTTGTTTCATGCAGTTGGTTCAGTTGTTCTCACTTCTAACAACCCACACCACAGTTTGCTTGGAAGAGGACTGTGACCTGCATTTTCAGGTGTCTTGGGAGTTCAGATAAAGCACTACAAAACATGCCTGGTGTGAACGTGCCCTTAGACTACCGTCACCCCCATTTAAATCTGCATTGACTTCCTCAGTATTCAAAGTCCTGATTTGGCTGGATGTTGTCCACCTGATCACGTCCCAGTATGTCGACCTTGTTTTCTGCTGCTGTTGGCTGAACTGCTTGGCCCCGTGTGTGTCTCATTAAGTCAAAGATCTGCAATCATCTTATCTAACGAGTCCTGATAGCTGATCCTATTAAGTCATTAAGGATTCCAGATGTACAACAAGCTCTGGGGTTGCGGGGGTCAGAGCTGGTTAGACCTTCTATACAGGAGTCAAGCCTTCGATGGATGGAGCAAGGCACTAACACTGACAGGGTTAGGGGTTCGATTCCCACTCAGGCCACCCATGCTGAAAATGTACAAACCCATGGTACTGTAAGGTGCTTTGGATAAAAGTGTCCACCACATCGCACTGTGGCACATGCTTGTCCTCTTTCTAGACATTTGTCTTTTGGCATTTTTGCCTTTTATTAGATCGATTTTAAAGTAGAGAGAGACAGGAAAGACTGGGAGAGAGAGGGGGGATAAGACGCAACAAAGGTCCCAGGACGTCTCATTTACATGGTACGCGCCTTAGACCACTGAGCCACCAGGACACCCCATTTCTAGAAAAAATCACAGAGAGCTGAACGCTTTGACTCACCACATGTATGTCATTAAGAGAAGGGTGATAAAACTTTGCAGAGGCAGCAGTAAGGTGATAAATTGCAAGGTTTCCTGTTGTTTATCTTGTAGTTGAGTCAGGTGTAAACCTTTGACCGAGAGGAGCCGGATGCTGAGACACAGGCCTCCCAGAGTGAAGGATGCTGGGTAATTCCAGGGAGAGCCCAGTGCCAAGTGGAGGACATCGTGATTTGTTGTTTGGTGGTGATTAACTGTCAGCGTCTTATGTCATTTTTTGGCACCGTGATGGAAAACTCATTGATAACGGGGTTCATACTGTCATGGAAAAACCTGGATAGGTCATGGAATTTGAACTTTGGGTTTTTCCGGACAGGGCAGGAAACTTGAACTCTTCACATTCACTCATTATTAAATTTCAAAGCGAAAATACAATATATGACATGAATCAAAAATGAAGTGCAGAATGCATGTCAATGGAAGTTACAATCGACTTTGAACAGATATTAAACATGGCCCCAAACGGAAAGGACAAACACGGACAATTACAACAACAGAAAGAAAACAAGAAAGAAAATAAGCTTATTAGATTTTTTAAATAAGACCTGGGGCGTTCAATTCATTAAAAAAACAGCAACATATGACCGTAGACACTCAAATATCAAATATTGGATATAGAAAACGTGGTGTGTGTCATGGAAGTCTTTGAAAATATGTTGAAACCCTTTAATAATAAAGTAGAGTTTAATCCTTATTCATATAATTTCATATGGAAAATTGTAGTATTTTTATCAAACATTTGCCATAACTTTTTGGATGTTTGAGAGAAAAGCGAGAGAGAGCATTAGCACATGCATGCTGTTTTACCATTGATGGATTATTTTTCAGATAACTAGTGTATTTCCCCACTGTGTCTACCACTGACCTGGCATTTGGACTCTTAGATCAAAGCCGTGCACATATTTTTCTCTTATGGTGTTCCTGCTTTATTAGAGAGTAGGCGAGAGCAGCAAGAAATATGAAGGGAGAAAGAGCAGTGTTTCCCACACATAGACTTTACTTGGGCGGGCCGCCCAGGTATATTAACGGCCGCCAAAGTATATTTGGCGACCCATTTTAGCATTTTTTATTTTTATTTTTTTATCCGTCCGAGGCTGTAATGTAATGATGTAAAGATACAGGAGAGACTGACAGCGCAGAGAGATGCAGCAGGGCAGAGGGGCAGAAAAGCAGATTTCTCTGTAAATTTTTAAGCTATGTTATCTTTGACACTAAGTACTTTAGATATATACAGGTTAGTTATTTGTTTGACAAATGGAACTATTTAAAATGGAGTACATTAGGTTCGAATTCTGTGGGAAACACTGAAGAGGGAATGACACGTAACAAAGGCAGTGAGCTGGATTTGAACCTGTGGCGTTGCGAGCACATGGAATAAACTTCAGCCCACGGAGGCTCCAGAGACATATTCTTCATCTGCTGACACTGTATTTGAGCTCCTGCACACGTATCTGAGTGATGAATTCAAACCTGAGATCCCATTTCCTTATGACGGTGCCATTATATTAAATTATACAACCGGTCGTTTCAGCCAAGCAGCCTTCCAACCAAAGGATGTACTTTATTGGCTTTTATTGCAACTACTGTTATTGTAACCTGGGAGTGAGTTCACTTTCTTTATTGTTGTTTATTCTTATTATCTCTTTGTACGCATGCATTGATTACCATTGTATAAAAACCATAATATCCTTGAGAATGTGCTTTGCTGTGATTTTAGGGGCTTTAAAGCGGCTGCCCCTTGTACTTATTGGATCACCGTTGTACTTAAAATCACAGAAGAGAATTCCCTCATGGGCGTTATTGCTGTACTAGAAAAGTAAGGGCTGCATTCAGACACGTTGGTGAATAAACGACTGGGGGGAGCATCGAGTTCAAGTTTTATTTGTTATATGTACAGGTAAAAAAACACAAGTGCAATGAAATTCTTACTTGCTGTGCTCCAGCTCAATGTCTTAAGTAAACTCCAGGATGCAGGGGTGTTTTTTCTATTTTCATTGTCTCACCTTTTGTATCTGGCACCTGTCCAGGCTTCTGGGTGTGCCCACACTACATGTGCCTCCTCGCTGCAGTGCTGTTACATCACTGATAAAGCCTCTGTACACAGTAAAATAGGTTAGGGTTAGAGGTAGATACATGTATCTACCTCTGGCCTTTTGGACTGTGCTGCTACTGGGTCTTTAACCACTTAAATTCTGATTAATTCCTCCTTAGTGGGTGAGGAAAAGAAGTTGTTTTCCTAGTTGCAACTAGATTCTCCTTAGTTTGTGGCTTCAGTGGTAAGGAAAACAACTTTTATGAAGGAGGAAGAGCCTGCACACTAAACTGCAGTTTTCACGTGATCTGAAAATAAATCGATTTATTTTCCGATCACATGACTTCTGTTCTATTGATATATATACGTAAGAGGAAGTGTTTATTCTGAAATTACCTGATGAAGATCTGACTGATCGAAACGTTGTCTATTAACTATTAAAAGTTGTAAAACGCAGTTTAGTATGTGGGGCTCTTCCTTCTTTCTAAGTGTTTGACTCTTGGCCCGGCACCTACTTAACCTGGCTGTCACACTCCTCTCCAAGGAAAACAACTTTACCTGTACTCTTCTTCAGTACCATGCACATATTCTTTATGTGCTAATTTTAACCATATTTTCTATATTTTCTATTTTCTATTTTCATTTTTCTACTGTAAAAGCCCCTGCGCCAAGTAACCAGCTGGATCATTTGGACGCTCTTCTCTATTCTAAACGCTGGGAAACGGTGAAAGCGGCTGCTGAGTTTTGCATTTCTGGTGGATGAAAAAGTTACTTTAAGCGCCCTTATTCTGCCGCTGCATTTGTGCTATAGCATTTTTTGACTGATGTAGTCAAACTTGGGGCACTCATTCCTTCATGGCAGTGGTGCTGAGAGTCTGCAGGTTTTTCTTCCAGCCAAAGACCACCAGCTGATTCCACCTTCAAGCAGATAAGGAGCAGCTAATTTGTGATTTGTGAATCTGTAATTTGTGTAGTGTTGGGTTGGAAGGAAAGCCTGCAGACTTTCAGCCCTCCGCGGCACATGACTGGACACCGCTGCTTTATGGCGTTGTCATTACCTCACCGTCAGATCCTCAGACAGTAAAACGTGGCCCTGCAGTGGAACATGTGCTGTCAGCTGGCCCGCAGCGGTCGGGACACGAGTTCCCCCCCGAGCAGAGAGCCAACGTGTCGCTGCCGTACGGCCGCCGCGGCACATGTAGGCCAGCGTGGGTTAACGACCGACCGGCCGGCCGCTGCCAGGAAGGTGAGATCAGGCCTGATACAACTCCTGGAAAGTGTTAAGTCACAACTGTAACCGGGGCTGGTGGCCAACTTTTTTGGTCCTCTGGCCACATCCCAGAATTCACCTGCCACTTCCTCTATTTCAACAGTCAAAATAGATTTTTAAACTAGATAGGAACTTCAAGGTAGCGCCTAGTTGGTTAGCTGCCAGACTAACCTGCCAGCCACAGACCAGAATTCACAGCTGGAACCATAACATTTATAAATGACTTGTCCAGGGAAACTACAGAATGATTACAGACGTGCTATATGTATGTGTGTATATATATATATATATATATATATATATATATATATATATATATGTGTATCTGTAATCATTCATATATATATATATAATTTTTTTTTTTTTCTTGACATCCTACAACTTTGAATTTGATTAAGAATTAATGTATCCTCAAAATCAAATTTGAATATCATCAAATACCTGAAACCAAATGGTCTGTCTGTGTTATTTTACTTGAATTGGCCTTTTTTAAAATATATTTTTTGAACAAGGTTTCAAGATTTTGAGTCATTGCCTCATGCCAAATGAATTGGTTATTGCTTATTATGTGTAGGCTATGTACTTGTTCAGTTGTTTCATCAAAATCAAATATATTGTAAACAGCAAAAGATACAAAAAGTGCAGTAAAATAATTTAGTTCCTCAAATTATTGAGGCTAATAATGATGATCGTAATGCCTGGCAAAATATTCAGGATCATCATCTTTTATCGTTTTAGAAATAATAGTGCAGCCCTAGTTCTCGGTCAACCTGGCTGGTTAAATCAGGGATAAAGTTGAGAAGTTAAATACACAGACAGATGCACACACACACACATCTTGTCTGCACAGTGTATGTGAGCATGTGTCAGTTTGCTGCACGGGTCGGTAAATAAACGTCTCTGATGAGCATTATGCTGACGCTGCTCTTGGTCCAGAGTTCACTGCCATGTTGGACTCGCTGCCTTCCTGTTTCCCCCCGCTGCCGTTCAGCTTCCTTTTTTCATCACTGGGAAATAAATAACCAACAAAAACCCTCATCTGACAGATAGTGTTGTCATTTAAAGGAAGTTTTTACTGTATCTGAATCAAAGATGATGATATTTTTGAGTTTAGATGTAGTTATTTGTATGTAGTCTTATTTTATCTTGATTGAATGACATTAAAGTTTAAAATCAGTTGGTACAGTTGCACCTCACCCCAATGGTTGTCATTTATTGAGTGTCACATGTCTCAGGCACCCTAGATTTATATAAATTTTGTCTTGTTTTCTGCATTAGTGTATCAGTAGACCGCTGTTTATAGTAAATTTGTTTATATTTAGAAACAAATGTCATTATTTTTGAAAGCATCTATGCTTTATGGAATATTTTTTACATGTGCCTAAGACTTTCGTACAGTACTGTATATAAACCTCTCTCTGTGATTTAAGGGGTGATGCAGTGTATTAAATCCGTCCCTTTTGTTAACGATAGATTTTAGGTAATATGTGACAAAGTCGTAGTCCACCTCTGAATTTCTGTTAAACGTGTTTAACATCCTTTTTTTTTACAATAGTAATTCTAATATGTTCTCCAATCCAACCCTTCCTCAATTAAATTTTTTCTTCCATCAGATCATCATGACAGATGAAGACTATATAGTCATAAGGAAGGCTTGTATCTATTAGAGCTGAAAGATATTGACAAAAAATCAAATTGCGATTATTTGACAGAATATCGCAATTGCGATTTCAACTGCGAACAAGTTTTTCGTGTCATACATTTTTTAGAGCTTTAAAATTGTTTAAAGAAAAGTGATTTTGTTAAATAAAATGTAGTATGTATGATGAAAGGTTTTGATTCATGGACCAAAGATTACCAGCAGCTCTAAAACTCCTTGTTCACAAATCCATTTTGGACGCTCCTCTCTTTTAAAGGTCCCACATGGTGTAGAACAGGTTGGATGGTCTATCTAAACATGGTGAAAGCATCAAAACTAAATCCACACAATCCATATTAGAAAAGCGAGCCTCTAAACGAGCCGTTTGGACTTCCGTAACTTTGTGGCGTCACAAAGGTTCGCTCATTATCATTTCTGTAAGAAATAATAGACTAACAAAGTGTTTTTTTCAAAGCGGTCGAGCGGTCGTCATCGTTTATTACCGGAGAGTTTTCCCTACCTGTAGCCGCCGGGCCGCGGCGTCTCACGTTTCGCTCTCGAAACGGTTAGCCGATCGGAACGGAGGGGTCGTGAATATTAATGAGCCTTAAAGACACGGCGACAGAAACGGCCTGTTCTTGGTAAGGCTCAGAGAGATGCTGGAAAATGAACGTGGAGAAATGGATTGAGAGTGTTTTTGGTTCATGACACCACACACACAGCTTTGAATGGACAGAAAGACACAAAATAAAACTCTGGACAGTGGAGAATATGGGACCTTTAAGTTCATATTTCAATTTCGATTTTTTTTTTTTTTTGATTAATTGTTCAGCTGTAGTATCTGTGTGTATGAGGATATGACTGTTTGGGTTCATGTGTTTTCATATTGTGCACAGGAAGCCAGCTGTCCTGTCCCAAAGCCACAGGATCAATTGGTGAATCCTCCAACAGCCGTGTGTCGATCTGGATAACGGTGTTGATCTGGATGCTGTATGTGACCCTCTGTCTTTTCTGTTTGTGTTTCCTGCAGGATGTCATGGTCGGCTTCCTGTACAGCGTCCTGATCCTGCTGTTCTTCCTGCCGGCCTTGGACCTGATCGACAACTTCAACCTGACCTGCCGCTACGCGCCGCTCATCATCATCTCCCTCCACCTGGCGCTGGGCCTGTTCTCCTTCACGCTGGACACCTGGAGCACCTCGCGGGGCGACACCGCTCAGATCCTGGGCACGGGCGCCGGCGTGGCCCTGGCCTCCCACGTCAACCGCCTCCTGGGCCTGATGCCCGACCCGCCGCCGGACCTGCTGCCCTTCTCCCTGCCGCCGCTCAGCGCCGGCCTGGTGGGCCTGGCCGTGCTGAGGCTCTTCCTGGGCGTGCTGGTGCTGGTGGCCACGCGGGCGCTGATGAAGGCCGTCACCATCCCCCTGGTGTGCCGGGTGTTCGGCGTTCCCAGCGGCGACGTGCGGAAGGCCCGGCAGCACATGGAGGTGGAGCTGCCCTACCGCTACATCGTCTACGGGACGGTGGGCTTCAACGTGCTCTTCCTGGTTCCCCTGCTCTTCAGCCACATGCAGCTCTCCTGATCGGGACGGCCGGTTCACCTCCTGGTCGGTCGCTGGAGGAAGTGACCCCCTGAACACTACCCAGAATGCTGTTCTCAGATCAGTTTTGCTATTTCTCCCATCCAGAGCCCCTTTCCTACCAGAGGCAGGCGGGCTACGACTGGACTGAGGTGAATTTACCGCCTCAACGCTGATCTGGATGCTGACATGCCATCAGTTTTGCAGTTTCTCCCACTTTTGGCTCAGGATAGGATCGAGGGAGGCTGAACCTGATGTCCCAGCATTCAAAGGGGCAGCTGCACCCCAGACTGTCCTGGCCAAACCTCGCCTCGCCTCACTCCTTGCTCTTTGAGTGCGGCCTAGCGGCAGGGTGTGGAACCTGCTCAAAACCATCACCAGGGAAAGGCTGGTAAATTTGGCCTCGACTGGTATCTTCTATCTACTGTGGCAAGTCGTATCTATCTATTCTATTCTCTAAATTATTTAAAAGTAAAATAAAATCAAAATGGCTCTGCCAGTTCGCCCTGATCCCAGGAGGCTTTGCAACGGCTCGGCAATTTTCTAGCCGAACGTCGGCCTCATTCATATTAACAGCAGAAACCTTTTAGCAGCGGCCTGTAAAAGACTGTTGGACTGAAGCCACTGATAGCTGCAGGCCCGACCTGTGTCTTAGTATTTTCATTATTATTATTATTATTACTGTTAATGCTGTTATTTGAAGAGTTCAGGCAAAGAACCATACAAGCACACACTAAGTTTTTGGAAGTTTTCAAGCATCACTGTCTTGAGACTGCATGTCAGTGTATTGTGCGTTCAAAGGGAAAGAAAGTGGAAGTTGTTCGTTCTCTACGTCTTTATGGAGCGACTGTAGAACCGCCAGTTTTTTCGCGAGGGCAGGAAAAGTTGTAGCAGCTGATGCAAAACACCAGCCGAAGAGTTAGTAACTCCTTTAAAAACAACAACCAGAATTTATGGTTGGCTAACGTTGGCTGTCCAAAACCTTTCAAAGTTTGCATGGTTCTTTGTCAGAAAATCTTCATAATATTGATATTTGATCTTCCTCTCCTCTGTCTCACCTCTCAATGCAATAAGACCCTTATGATTTTATATTGCCCTTCCCTGTATTGGTGAAATTTGACCTTTGACCTCTCGTCGCCCCTGTGGAGTGGACAGTCTTGTGTTAAACCTCACTGAATATTTTGTTACCTGTCTAACTGAAGTCGAGAGTTTTGTCAGAAATCAGAGTCTGATCTTTTTTCGAGGTGTTTGATCGCACATGTACAGTATTTTTCTAAAGGGCTCCTCCTGTCCCGCGTCTGCTCTGTTGACTTGTTCTGTCTTTATTTAGACAATAGCCTGTCGTCTGCTCTGAGATTGATTGCTTTCCCTGCGACGTGATGGGAGAAAAGCAATGACTGGGCACATAATATGATCCGAAAGGAAGGAAGGAAGCGCCACTTTGTTTGGTTTCACAGCGGGAAATGTACAGCGATGGTTTTTAATCGTTTTTATTTTTTTCTATAAGGTTGTCAGGGTGATGGGAAGCGGTCTGTGTGTGAGTTTAACACTGCGGGACCGACTTCCTGTTTGATAACGCGGGGACGCCGTCGACGCCCACGCATCCACCTCCCGTGTAAGGGAGCGTGACGTCTCCCGCTGTCAGGAGGGAGGAAACGGCGCTCTCCAGAGGAACACCACGTGGGTCGCTGGGGAGAGAGAGAGAGAGAGAGAGGGGAGAGGGAATATAGTTTTGTAAGTCTCTCTCTCTCTCACAGGAATTAAACAGAGGGAACACGGACGTTGGGGTAGGAGTCAGCAGAGTCTTTGGGAAGCAACTCAAATTGCATATAAATAATGCAAAACAAGAGTCAAATACTGCAGTTCACCAGCTCACACTAATGATCCAAAACACTAACTCACTCAGTGGAATCAACAGTCCCAGTACAAGTGTTGTCATGATAACCGAAATTTCAATACTACTTCAATAAAACTTCAACACTACTTGCAAAAGATTAATTTCATTATAATACGGCTGCAACTAACTGTTACTTTCATTGTTGATTATTTTTTCGATTAATCAATTCATCATTTAGTCTATAAAAGGTCAAAAATATTGACAAATGCCCATCACAAGTCACCAAAGCCCAAAGTGATTCTTCAAATGTCTTACTTGGACTAACCAGAAGCTGAAAAACCCCAAAGTATTCATTTTATAATAAGATGAAACAGAGAAAAGCAGTAAAGTAAAGTAGTAAATCTTAGCATTTGTGAAGCTGCAACCAGAAAATGTTTGGTGTTTTCACTTCATAAATGACTAAAACGGTAAAGGTTTCTGTTGATCGACAAATTGATTAATCGTCTAATCGTTTCAGCACTACATTAAAAACATTATAAAGGAACTGGATCCCGGTCCACTTTAACCGGTCCCAAAACTGGTACCAGGAGCCAAATATGGAACTGTTGCTTAAAGAGCCGATAAATATAGACACCAGACCAACATCAAAACCCCTGTGGAAAACTTCCTGGTATCATAGTAGTATTGAATTTTAATTAATTAATTAATTAATTGATGATTATTAGATATTATTGAAGTCAGGATTGTGGTTTTGTGACAACACTACCCAACACTGTAGCTCACATGGTCTTTTCATCGAGGCTTCATGCTTCCTGATGGTCTGCCTGCTGACAGACAGGATCAGACTGTCTGTAGGAGACTGGGTTCAACAGGTTCCAGGTTCTGTCTCTCTGCCTCCTGACCCGCCTCCTGACCCGTCTCCTGACCTGACTCCTGACCCGCCTCCTGACCCGCCTCCTGACCCGCCTCCTGACCCGCCTCCTGACCCGCCTCCTGACCCGCCTCCTGACCTGACTCCTGACCCGCCTCCTGACCCGCCTCCTGACCCGACTCCTGACCCGCCTCCTGACCCGCCTCCTGACCTACCTGCCTCCTGACCCGCCTCCTGACCCGCCTCCTGACCTGCCTCCTGACCCGCCTCCTGACCTGCCTCCTGACCCGACTCCTGACCCGCCTCCTGACCCGACTCCTGACCCGCCTCCTGACCCGCCTCCTGACCCGCCTCCTGACCTACCTGCCTCCTGACCCGCCTCCTGACCCGCCTCCTGACCTACCTGCCTCCTGACCCGCCTCCTGACCCGCCTCCTGACCTGCCTCCTGACCCGCCTCCTGACCTGCCTCCTGACCCGACTCCTGACCCGCCTCCTGACCCGACTCCTGACCCGCCTCCTGACCCGCCTCCTGACCCGCCTCCTGACCTGCCTCCTGACCCGCCTCCTGACCTGACTCCTGACCTGACTCCTGACCCGCCTCCTGACCCGCCTCCTGACCCGCCTCCTGACCCGCCTCCTGACCTGACTCCTGACCTGACTCCTGACCCGCCTCCTGACCCGCCTCCTGACCCGCCTCCGCTCCCCACAACTTTCAGATATTTAGACTGGACACTGAAGCAGCCTCAGAAGTGGGCAAAGCACTGGGAAGATGGGGAAAAATAACATAACGTCTGCCATTTGGTGGGAAATTGAATCCAGATCGCCTTATGATTGGCTCTCTCCTCTCCTCTCCTCTCCTCTCCTCTCCTCTCCTCTCCTCTCCTCTCCTCTCCTCTCCCCTCCTCTCCTTTCCTCTCCTCTCCTCTCCTCTCCTCCTCTCCCCTCTCCTCTCCTCTCCTCTCCTCTCCTCTCCTCTCCTCTCCTCTCCTCTCCTCTCCTCTCCTCTCCTCCTCTCCTTTCCTCTCCTCCTCTCCTCTCCTCTCCTCTCTTTAGAACACTATATTTCCCCTCCATTCCTTTCACTGTATAGTTTTACAGATACTTTTCTGTAGGATTGGACCAAAATTAATTTTATTGAAGAAGGGGAAGAGATTTTTCTTTTAATACTGTGCATCTCTCCTCAGAAGTGACCAAGGTTTTCACTTGGGTTTTCTTGGGTAGCTTGCATCAACTATTGCAAGTTATAGAAATCCATATCTGCAAGAAGTCGGCTTTTCAGGAATAAAGGAAAAAATGGTTGTTTTCATATGGACACCCATGTATTTTTTAAATTATACAATGAGATCTTAACAGGTTTCAAAGGCCCAAGGGTCATGAAACTCACTCAAAACATAAATGACCATAAAACAGATCTTCTACTACCTGTGATATCTCCATAAATTCATACATTGAGTCGAGAAGTAAGAAACGAAAAAACACTTCGGTCACTGCAGTTTTGTGTTTTTTCCACAACAGCAGCAAACACCGCAGTGGTTTATCTGTTCATGGCTGTTGATCGATTTCTTGTTTGATTTGTTGGTCAGTTTTATTGTGGCTGAAGGATCGGAGCGTCTCATCCTGACTGTGAGCAGAACGCCACTTCCCACTCGCTGGAAAGTATTTAGCGTTCATCACTCGGTGAAATGTAAACAAGTCGGAGACGCTCGTCCCTGCCGGAGACACGCTTGGTGATCTATGAGCAACTTGGGAACCGAAACACAATCCGTTTGGTGAGAGCTCAGATGTGATCACAGTAAAGAGAAGTCCTGTTCTCTCTGTAGGTCTCGCTTTCACAAATTAAACAATATGAGAAATGTCGGATATCGCTGCCACTTGATCGGACTGCCAACCGGTCTCTTTTCTATTCTAAAAAAATCAAATGTTATGATAAAATACAGTGTAATGTAATGGTAAAATAGTGAAAATGACTGTTGAATTTGAGAATCCGCCAGCTGCTGTAGCTGCTGGATGAAAAATGTTAAATTTCCTGCTCTCTGTAGATCACCGAGCTGATAACAGACGTCTCCGAGATGTTTTTCAGAAAGACACAAGTGATGTTTTCACTCTGTCTGGATGTCTGTCCCGGTCGTTCTGCTGCACTGAACTCGTTGGTAGTGAATTACTTTCCTTGAGGCAATAATTACTGTTCATCCTGATGGAGACATGAGTTGTTTTTCTTTTTACGTTAATATATCCAGGGGAAGTTGACTGAACACACACGCTGTTTTCCACCAACGTCCTGCTTCATATTCAGAGTTTGACCCATAATTCACCCGGTCTTCCCTCGGCTGGTTCAGGGATTCAAACTCGCAACCTTCTGCTCACAAACCGGCGTCTCCAACCCACCGGAGAGGTTTCGCCTCCGGACCGAAGACCAAGAAAGTCCCAAGAAAAAAAAACACTTCAGCAGTCTTACGTTGCCCAAACGAGGGCATCAGTTTCACGAAGAAGCCATGTATTACAAGGTGACTTGTATGTTGTCGTATGCGGTACTGTCCTAATGCGAATGCACTGTTCCCAGAATGCACTGTTTTCCCCCCCCGAGCCGGGCAGAGGGCGCTGATCTGGGGTCAGGTTTAGGTAGTTTTCCTTAAGAATGGTTAAAGGTTGGATTATGAAGAGAAGCTGAGTGTTAGTCAGCACCAGGGTTGGAGTCTGTTTTTTATGGTGCTTTTTCCAGTTCAACTAATTCAAAAATATTAAGAAGATAGAAGATTTCCAGCAGGCAAACAGACAAATGTTGGTAAATGTTAGTTTGTCTACTCTCCCAGCCTCTTTAGCAGGTAACAGTCCATCATAAAGAGCTTTTCTTTCGTAAATAAATTATTCGGCTGGTAAAATACTAAAAGTGGCGAAGGAATTCTACCAGTCTACCAGATGCTAAATTTATTTATTGATGATGGAGAATTGTTTCCAAGTAAGAACTCTTGTTTTTATGGCACATATTTTGTTTTCCAGCATTTGAATCTTGTAAAAAAAACGTGAGTTGATCTGGCAAAACTGTCTCCAGCCCTCTGGACAGGCCGGTCGTCACTTTCCAGCAAAGCTGCAAATCCAGAAGTCGTCATAATTCTCCTAAAAAGTTGATTATAAACCGAAACTTGAACTCAACACCATCAGCTGAACCTTCTGCTGAACTTTAACCCCGAACGTGACCTCTCTGATCGTCAGTTTCAGAAGCTTTGGTGATTTTGTCTTGGCAGCTTTGGTTTGGAAAGTGTAAACCTGAGCAGCTTCACCCTGGAGTTTGCCGGGCTGTGATTGGTCAGTCGGAAGGAGGAAGAGGCTCCGCTGCCCGGCTCGCTTCACATCCTGTGGCCTTGCCTTAAGCACGTCGGACATGTGTGTCTCTTTGTTTTAGCGTGTTGTCTGAATGTGTTTTCCCCTCCGTGTTGATGAAAAGGAAGTTTAATTGTATTCGCTTTTGTTTGTTTTCTTGTTTACTGGACAAAGCACAACATCTGTTCAGGAGCGCAGGAACCGTTAAAGAGTGAAATGGGTGAAATGGTCACTTTACAAAAGCCTTATTCAAATGTCTTAACCTGAGGGAAAGTATTGCAAGTACGCAATAATAAGCAGTAATGTGGAAGAGCTGTGATGCCTGCTGCCCAACATGTTACCACAACTTCATTAGATTTCATACTTCACAGAGTATTGTGGAGTACTTCTCCACAGGTTAGTACTCAGGAAAGTGTGGAATAGCATGGGAAATTAATTTTGTTATTTCCAGGTCTTTGAAAAGTTTGGGAATTTTGCAAGAAGTCTGAAGGAAAACTGTCTCAATATGGTTAAAACTACACAGAGCCAAAACCACTTCATGTCATGATATTTGATGTTGTTGACGGGGGTTTTTTACCCAGCTACTACTGCAAAACATCACTTTGACCACCAACTAAAATCTTCAAATTCAGAATATTAAACTGTAAAATGTGTGCAATCCTCCAGAAGAGGCAGAGTGAAGGGAAAGAAGAGTGTGAGCATTAAAGCATGTGGAGGCCGCTGCTGTGGTATTTCTGTCCTGGCAGAGGAGGCTTCCCCTGCAGATGGAGGACAGATCGGGAAATGAGATTGATAAAGGACATGAAACCAAACTTCCTGATGAAGATGATGAGATAATTGTGTTTTCTGTTGTGGGGAGGAAGACTCTCTGTGGTTCGGTCTTCCCCCGATATGAGAAAAACACCTAAAAACTGAAAGAAACCGTGGGATTCATTGAAGAGATTTAAATTCATCTGTGGTAAATTGTCTTTGTTGTTTGCTATGCTAAAGAATATAGTGTTGTTTTTGTTGTTTATTTTATGTTTCCCTTTCATCTTGAAATAGTGAATCTCAGAGAAATGACTTTTTAAACGGATGGTGACACTTTCCTACTTTGACCAAATAACAGGGGCTGACCTGTAGCTTAGCCCGTTAGCTCCTCTCCTCTCTGTCCCGTCTGCTCCTTCAGTGCCTTCACCGCTGTTCAGGAAGACCATGTGAGGTCACCGCTTCTGTTCCAGCCAATCACATCGAAGCTCTTAACTTGGTGTGTGTAAACGGAGCCGGGTGATAATTCAATGTTATCCGTTTCATCGTCTTTCAGTGGAATAAGAAGAAGATATTTTGATATTGTGACGCACAATTCTGCTGTCAGAACTGATGATAACAAGCTAATTATATTTAAAAACAAGACAAAATGAGGTATGGCAGGAATATTATTTGAAAGTTTCAGTTTTGTTTGAATCACACCTAACATTACTATTTGATTATTTATTCCATATCGTGATCTATATATATCGATATTGAAACATATCCTCATGATTATTGTGATACTGGTTTTTATCGCCCGGCCCTGTGTGTAAGCTCTGGTTCGTTGGTCCTAACTTTTCATTTTCCATCCTGTCGTCTCCCGTCTCCTTTTGCAGCTGCAACTGCATCAAGTGTTTCCAAGCAGGGAGGGAAATCAACAGCAGCTGGTAAAACGTTGCTGGTCGATAGTGAAGTTTGTCACATGGCAGGAGTGTTCAAATCTGTGGGAGAGATTTTGAATTCAAACCATTTTGGCTGAATGAAATTTCCCAGTCGACGCCCCGTTCCCCAGTCACACTGCTTTCACTCAAATTAGCAATTAGCGAGTCACCGTAATTGTGACTTGAGTCATTTTTATCTTTACGCTAACTCAATTCAAAAGCATTTGATTTTAATCTTTTGTCATATTGCATACATTTGACTATTTGCATGGCAAAAATGTGTAAATGAGTAAATGAGAGTTGTCTTTTTTTTTTTTCCCAAGACCAAATAAATTCCCTGGTGATTCTTCTGTTTGGTTTGATTAGAAAAATGTTTTGTGTAACTAAAACGAAGGGTTTCATTCCCAAATGCTTCATATCCATTTTTGGAAAAAAAATATGTCACCTGATCTTCATTGCTTCATATGTTAAAAAAAAAAAACACTGGAGATTAATTCCTCTGAAACTTTGCTATTGAAGACTATTAAATAGTGAGATTTATTTCATTTCAGCAGTGTCAAAACAGGTTTCTCTTCTCAAATGTCTGTCTCATTTTGGAATGAAGCTCTTGTGTTTCCCTCTGAGCTGTTCTCATCTCAAACCACTGTCTCCATCTGATAGATGTGGATATTAGAGGAGCGTTTATGCAGTTTCACATTATTTTTTTATATCTACAGATTTTATTGTTGGATTTCATCTATGATTAAATGAGGCTCTATTACGTCTGATTGTTTGTGTGAATTAACTGAAATAAAATGATCGAAATAACTGAAGTTTCCGCTCCAACCTTCTTACTTCTTGAAATCTCCCAAACAGGACAGCTGTTTTCCATTTTAGGCATTTAGTTAGACTGAAGTGACGAAGATAAGAGAGGAGGAAGCTAATATCATGAAGCCTAGCGCTCTGCTGCTAACTGAAAAAATACAATCTATCATACTAAGTTAGGTTAGCTAGTTGCAACGCAGCCACATGATATGTTGTGTTTTGAGCAAGGGGCTCAGCTGCATTCTGGGAAATGTAGGTCATCACTAACTGAAGTAGACCAGGCAGGTTGAGGGAAAGTGGATTCACTAAAATACTAAAGCTCTGCTGCTAACTGAAAAAATACAGTCTGTCCATACTAAGTTATCTAGGTTAGCTAGTTAGCTGCTGACCTTCAACATCATGATGCCATGGTCATGAATTAATGAAACAAAGAAGTTATTGATATTTATATTTTTATTTATATTTTGACCTTCAAGCCATTCAAGTTTGGCAGTTACCTAACTTGCGCTCCAAAAAGCTGTTTCTTTGGTTCCGCCCATTAAGATTTAACTCAATAAGATTATTTCTCCATTATAACTTTATAATTATAACATTATAACTTCTGATGGGTCACTCAGCCCTAAGAGCACCAGCAGCCTCTGTTATAATGTGTGATACAGCAGCAGCGGCTTGTTTCTTTTCTGCGGCTAATCTTGTTTGAATAAGACCTGAAGGGTTTTAATGACGTTCAGCCCCCCCCCCCCCCCCCCCCCCCCCTCCCACCCCCCCGCCCCAGCTTCAGTACAGTCCACAGATGGAGATGTGGTGTGTGTGTGTGTGTGTGTCACAGCGATGCCAGCTCAGTTTCCACTCAGTGCTGCCAGGCCGTCCGGCTGTACCACACACACACACACACACACACACACACACACACACACACACACACACACACACACACACACTGAAACATGTTCCAGGCCCTGATCACACATTAAAGGCTTTTCTTCTTCTTCTCCCTAGTGGCATGTCGACACAAGTGAGAGTGTATGGGACTGTCGGTCAGCCTTGGTGAATGTTTTGGGAATGACTGTGTCCTCGTCTGCACCGCTGACACACACACACACACACACACACACACACACACACACACACACACACACACACACAGGCTGGAAGCAGCAATAAGCCACCTGCTGCCACTGGGGCAGGGAGAGAAGAGAGAGTCACTTTCTGAATGAGTCTGGTTCACTTTTACTTTTCTTTTCCAAGACCTTTATTTATCCAAGTCTCAAGTCTAAATGTAGAACAGCAAGTCAAGTCAGAACAAATCAAGAGTCCAGTATCAATTTAATATCTTAAAGAAAACTAAATATCTAGGACTTTTCAATGCAATATGGTTTTAATAGGATAAAAACTTGGTAAGAGCATCATGAGTTTGATTTCTATAATCAGTTTCAACTTCAGTAAATTCAATCATTCCATACAAATTCAGAAAACAGAATTTAAATTCAGTCGTCCGCTGGAACAAATCTCATCACTTTCAATCTAAGTCATTTACACAAACACAAGATCTCAAGTCAAGACTTTAGAAACCTTTTCAAGTCATCAAAGTACAAGTCAGAGTCAAGTCCCAAGTCACCAGAACCCAAGTCAGAGTCAAGTCCCAAGTCACCAGAACCCAAGTCAAGTCAAGCCTCAAGTCTTCTCTTCATGCATCAAGTCAAGTCTCAAGCAATTAAAACTGTGACTTGAGTAGTCAAACCAACGTAGTGGAGACCAGGTCCAGTCAGGTTCAAGTCCAGATCAGGTCCAAAGAGCGTTGAGACCAAGTCAAGACTGAGACCAGAACAAATCGAGTCCTATTCAAGACCAGAACAGGCAGTAAAGCGTCTCCATGTCTCTCCCAGTGTAAAAAATCAAAATGAAGTAGTTTATTAAGGATGAACAGAGATGTAGATCTGCATCGCTTATTTTAAGGGTCACGAGCCAAAGGTTGGGAACCGATCTAGGCTGCTGCTGCTGCTGCAGGCTACAGAATCAACACAACTACTTTCATTACTTTGGCATGATTGTGTGTGTGTGTGTGTGTGTGTGTGTGTGTGTGTCTGGGAAGGGGGCGTGCATGAGAGACGTCAAGTGGTTCAACTTAATTACAGTGTGTTCATTTTATTTTATTTTTGCAGCTGGGGGCTTGGGTCAGACTGAAACAAAAAGAGAGAGAGAGAGAGAGAATGTGTGTGTGTGTGTGTGTTGGGGTGGGTGGGGGTGTGTGTGTGGACCTGCCACAGTGCAGCTGCAGCAGGAGACATGAAACAGATCCTTGATGACGAATACACTGATGTGACCACTGCACCTTGACGCTGGTTATAATAATAATAATAATAATAATATAATAATAAACTTTATTTCTAGAGCATTATACACACAAGAAAAAAAAAGTGCCGCTCTGCAGCCAGAAATCTCATTACTGAGTTAAATATTCTGAGCCAAAGAAACAGTTCTTCACGTTTTTCACATTACTGTCATGTTGAGGCTGAATGGTTAATATTGTTCATTATGTTATTCCTTAGTATTATTATTAGTCAATTATTAGTTATTATTATTATTAGTCTTATTCCTAGTCAATCAGCCCGAAAGTCATCTTAAGCTCTAATATTTTGTCAGTGCAGATAAATCTAGATAAAAAATATAAATGGAAATGACATTTTTTTCATTGATCATTGCCATGTGATGAGGTCAGCAGCTAGCTAACTAGCTTCTTGCCTTTTTCACTGGGCTTCAGTCTGATTGGTTAATTAATCAGCTAAACTAAGCTAAGCTAAACTCCATCCTCAGATCCTCCCACTGTTAGATCTCATCAGTCTGTGATGATCACAGCAGTTATTTAGTGATGAAGTGTTCAGTGAACCCGCCTCGTCTACTTCTACTGCAGTTAGTGATTTACTACATTTCCCAGAATGCCTTTCAACAGGCCCCGGAGAATGGGCGTGAACTTGTTGCTTTCAATCACGGAAATATAGCTTCTAGTTTGTGAACATTGAGGTGTATAAAAAATGTGCTAAAAGTACGTTGACAGTAGCTGTTTTTAACAAAGTGAAAGGGTTTCAGGGTGGGGTTTTCCTTGTAGCATTAGGTAAGATAAGCGTGTTCCTTTGTTTGTTAATTGGCAGTTATTTGGCTCCGCCCACTGAGGTTTAACTCAACCAATCAGATTATTTCTGCCTCCACAGAAATGTTTGTAGAACCAGCTGCCAAAAACTTGAGTGTGTGAATTGGCTTGGGTACATAACCACCTACTCACACACGCACACACACACACACACACACACACACACACACACACAATGTTATCTCAACAATACAAATGGCAGTAAATCTTTCACAGGTTCAAACCACACACAGTAGAAAATAAAACACAGTGAATCTCAGGGTTTCAGTCTGTTTCTCTGCTTGTATCAGGACTCCCTGGGTGAAGGGCCGGGACTTTAATTCATTCAGACTGACGTGTTTCTGCTGCTGGACTGGATCGCTCACTCTGATGTGGGTCAACTAGACCTGAGAGCTTCAGTCCAAAGAGCTTTAACTCAAGCAGAGAGTCTACTGCCACCTGCTGGCCGAGGCCGGGTCACAGAGAGACGGTTTGTACCAACAGAGTTTGGGATCAATTCATGACTGAACTCATCAATTCCAATCAGCCGAGGAATCAGAATTTGAAAAAACCTACAGGAAACAGAATTGGAATTTCAGGAAGTTTAATTCAATTCAGTGAAATTTCATGGTTTTTTTTTTACCACATACCTTAAGTTACATGTAGTGTTACATATGATCAATACTGAATATCATAAAATGTTAAAGGAACTTTTCAGGTGGTATTTGATGCATAACATGTAATTGTAATACACACATTTTGCAAGTTATGATGTCATTTTGTTGTGGTTGTTGTGGTTAAATTTTGGTTTTCATTTGTCTAGTTTTTGTTTCACATCATCTTTTTGGTTTGAATTTTTTTTTTTTCACATGCCATTGTGGTTGACAGGCATTTTTGATTAGATTTCTTCCATTTTGGTTTGTATGATTGGGTTTCTTTTTGGTTAGAACTTTTTTCATGATGTCCTTTTCCTTGGTCAGATGTTTCCTCAGTTGGAATCTTTTTGTTTTGTCAGTTTTTACTTCTACTTTGAAACCAGAGGCATCAGTTTTTTCTTTAATCGCTCACCTTGTCTGTGGAGGATCCAGAAACCCACTTGGCTTTACTGATGGGCTGCACTTTACCTGAGCTGCTTAGAGCCTGCACATAACATAGACCCATATGTTATGAATAGTTTGAATATTTACTATGAGAAAGCCAGTATTAATGTTTGAACGGTCAATACTTGGCCTCCTGTAAACTGTAAATAATCTTACATTATAAAATGTTTTCTTGCAAGTTAAGACAGTGTGGAGTTCAAAAAATGCTTGAAGATGCTACAATTTCTTCATTTTTTGTATTTTCATAATACAAATTACATACATTTTATTTCAAAACATTTCTTGACATCAGTAATTTGTGATTTACTTTGACTTGATTCGATGACCGACTATTTGTAATTTGTAACACGATACATTTTGGTGGATTCTTGCCCATGTCTGGCCTCAGTTATCTGTATCATTGTTTGCTCTTGGCCAGCGGAACCATGTATTGTAGGGATGGGTTCCGAACGGACTGTAAATACGGTGACACAAGGGTCTCAACCAACGTGCTCAACTCGGCTCAACTATGGCTAAAAAGTAGCCTGGTTCTATATGAATGATTTGGTGGCAGTGAGTTTTATCAACGTAACTTTGTACTTATTACTTCTACATTACTGTGTATTGAGCTGTTTGTTTCCTAAATAGCGAAATAGACGCACAGATCGACGAGTTTTGCGGTTGTTTTTATCGTTTGTGGACATTTCTAGCAAATAGGTAGGTTGGAAATAACAACAGACAGCAATGACTGTTAACGCAGGGACGGCTGTGTGCCCGATACGTGCCGGTTCTCTCATATGGAGGCAGCTTAACACCAGTGTCCATTCAGAAATCTGTCCGTTTAATGTTTCCTTGTTCACCGGAAAAAGCACATACCACATTTAACATCACTGACGACCTTTTACCAATAGCTATGTAGTTCTGGTAATTTCGGCATATAGATGATCCACCAGGCAGCACATTATTTTAACAAAATCTAATTTTTAAGAATATGTTCACTGCTAGGAGCCCTCTATCGTCTAACGGTAACGTATGTCAGCGGAAGAAGATTCAAGGAAACAGGCGAACCAATTATAAAAGTTTACATTTTATTGAAAGACGTGCTGCTTGGTGATTTGAATGCATCCCGAATTAAAGAATGGCTAATAATAATTAGTAAAACGTCTTAAGTCTTGTTTCACCATGTATGTGCCTTTGCCGATAAGCAAAAACGTGTTGAATTATCAGAGATTTGAATGTTCAGCGCGTATTGTGGCTAGTTTCCATTTCAAATTATAACTAATTGTTTCCCTGATGGTATCCAGCAAAGTTTGAGTGAAAAGATATTGTACTGAGCAAGAGAGAGATTTAATGCACTATAAGTAGACCAGGGCGATAATTCAATATTATCGTTTATCGTCTTTCAGTGAAATCATATCGTGATAAGGTGATTTTGGGATATCGTGACATACAATTCTGCTGTCTAAACAGATGATGACAAGCAAATTCTATTTCAAAACTCTGACAAAATGAGGTATGGTAGGAATATTATTAGAACATTTCAGTTTTGTTTGGCATCACACCAAACATTACCAGTAGGTTCAATGGGATGAACACTAATTTGATTCTTTAACATGTGATGTAAGTCATATCGTGATATATATCGATATCGAAAAAATTCCTATGATTATCGTGATACTTATTTCAACTATATTGCCCAGTCCTAACTGACATATTTTTTGTGTATTCAGTGTAGTTGGTTGGTGTAGTTTGGTGTAGTTGGGTCCCGTCACACTGAGCTGTCATGGAGGGCGTGGAGGAGAAGCTCAGAGGTCTGTCCATCGCCCGGCGGGCCCGTCCCGAGGAGCCCACCTACCTGCTGGACGTCTCCCTGCAGCCCGCGGGACAGAGCGGCCTGCTGGCGGTGTCCTGCTCCGACTTCACCGTCCGCCTCCACAACAAGGACACGCTAAGCCTCGTGGGAGAGTACCGGGGCCACGGCGGGGCGCTGTGCGGCGTCACCTTCGCCCGCACCTCCCCCGACCTCCTCTACTCCGGTTCTGCAGACGGGACGGTCAGGGCGTGGGACGTCCGCCGCCCCGGGACGGAGGCGGTCCAAGTGTTTAAGAGCGACCCGTCCCACCACTACTGCAGCTTCGACCTGAGCTGCAGCGACGCGCTGCTCTGCGCCGGCACCGAGCAGCTGGACGAGGAGGACAGCTTCCTGGTGTTCTGGGACGCCCGCAAGACCGGTACGCCTGTTCCGAAAAGTTCATAATACGATTATCTTGGCCAGAATGATCTCGATATATGATATTATCCCGATAATTATATTAATAATTAATAATTATATGAATAAGATGAAAACCTTAAAAACAGTATTGTAATAACTTAAAAACTAAATTATATCAATCACAAGACATTTCTCTTTTTTATGTAAGACTGTAGAACATATGTAAAATATTTATGTCAAATATTTGACTTTTATCTTCAAAAAACAAATGCTAAAATGCTGATTTAGCTTAGAAAAACTGTCAAGATAGTCATAAACAACACATAAAAATCCAACATCTAAAGTAAATGAAGTATTTTTTTTAAATGAGAGACCTGGCAGAGCTTTGCTGTGTGTTTGCTTTTTTTTTTTCATCCTCCCAACAAGTTTCCGGTTATCTCATTGGTCACGGTGATAAAAATTAGGGGCGGTGTCATAACCGTTATTGTTTTTTACCACGATATACAGTATTACTGGTTGTTGTCCCATCCCCAGTGACCGGTGGTGGCGGTGGCGGGGTTCTCGGGGTGTACTCCGAGTCACACAGCGATGACATCACACAGGTGCGCTTCCACCCGCGGGACAAAGACCGCCTGGCGTCCGGCTCCACCGACGGCCTGGTGAACGTGTTCGACCTGAGCCTGGGGGGCGAGGAGGAGGCGCTGCGGGCGACCTGCAACAGCGGCTCGTCGGTGGGCTCGGTCCGCTGGTGCGGGACGGACTACAGCCGGCTGCTGTGCCTCAGCCACGACGAGGGGCTGCACCTCTGGGACCTGGGACAGCTGGACACGGACGAGCCGCTGACGGTCTTCAGCGCCCCCGACGCCCGCGGCCTCGCCCCGCCGGCGGACGGCGGGGGCTTGGACTACCTGGTCGGGGGGAGCTGGCTGGAGGAGGCGCAGAGGCTGCTGGTGGTCGGGGGGAGGAGCGACGGGGAGCTCCACCTGATGGAGTGCGACGAGGAGGGGCTCCGCCTGCTGAGGACGCTGCAGGGAGGCCACGCCTCCACGGTGCGCTGCTTCCTGTGGGACGGCGCCGGGGAGGCCCTGGTCACCGGGGGGGAGGACGCTCAGCTGCTGCTGTGGAAACCGGGAGGGGAGGAGCTTACCTCAGGGAAGAGGGAGGAGCTTACCTCAGGGAAGAGGGAGGCCATGAAGAGCGCCTCGGCTCTGAAACTCAAATCCAGGCCGCACAAAAAACACGGCTACCAGAGGGACAAGAAGGCTCTGTAGGTCAAAGGTCAAATTAAACACTGAAAACACTGGACTGGACGTTTTGTTCCTGAAAGAACACACATTTGAACTGGATGCTTTGTCTGTAAATGGTTTATGCATAAAGTAGGGATGCAACCAACGATTATTTTCATTATCAATTTATGTATCGATTATTTTTTCAATTAATCAATTAATCATTTAGTCTATAAAATGTCTGACCAGCAACCAAAAAAAGCCCAAATTATTAATTTTATAATGATATGAAACAGAGAAAAGCAGCAAATCTGAGCATTTGTGGAGCTTTTATTCAGCAAATGTTAAAAAAAACGAAACGATTAAAACTAAAACGATTAATGGATTATCAAAATTATAATCGATTAATTTTCTGTTGATCGACTAATTGATTAATGGTTTCAGCAGTAGTATAAAGTATATATTTTATACAAAAAATTATCTGACTAGCCCAAATCCTTTGGGTCCACAGAACTCCCTGACAGCGATGGAACTCAGTTTCTTTGACGTTTGAATTTTTAAATCAAGAATCTCGCTGCTTTGCTTGTTATTTTTTATATTAATATTAATATTATTAAGCTGCTGGGTTTCACTGAGCTGCAGGTCTGTTGTTACTGCATCGTATTCTGCAAGTCACAGGGCCGTCCAGCCCAGCGGGAACACTCAGGGCAGCCATTACTCTCAAATGGCAAAGAGTGGAATAACATGATTGGCAGTGCAAGTGTGTGTGTGGGTGTGTGTGTGTGTGTGCATGCCTCAAGAGCAATCCTGCAGGGATTGCGCTGTTAAAGCAAAATCTCATTCACACTGTAGTGCCATTTGAAGACTGTGATTCTTTACCTTGTTTCAGTGATCTTTGCATGTGGTTTTCCCTTCGTTGGAAAGCAATTTTACAGTGTTTTATAATGACCGAAACATAATGTGCATCCTTAACTGTTGAGAAGACAGGCTGTGTTATTGAAATATTAAATATAGACAGACAAGACACAACAGATTTTTACAATAAATTGCCTCTACTATCCTGCGCTACGAAGTCAAACAGCTGTATCTACTTTTGTGTGTTTTAAAAGAAAATGTTAAGACCAGCTTAGCTTTCTAAATGCTATTGAATAATATATAGTCCACTTTTTTACCCACAGAGGTAGACAGCTGGGACAGATACACTTTCTTAGATATTTTTTCTTAATTTCATTCCTCATGCAGTTGCTGTCCTTTGGCTTTGCATGGCAGTGTTGCCTGTCCTGACTGTTTTATAAATGTTTTCTAAATTATCAAATGATGCATTTCTCCCCCCAGAATAAATATTTATTACTGAAACCCTTTGCATCTCATTTCCTCATTGACTGATACACTCACTGGCATTATATTCACAGCAGGCCTGTGTTGTAGTTATGTAACTCTTACAGTGCTGCTACTTCCTGCAAAAAGATCCGTTTCTAATCTCGGTGCGTGTAAAGAGCCGGCGGTTGCAAATCCGCTCTTCCTCTACACAATGTTACCGCGGCATTGAACGCATTGTTTGTGAGAAATTAATTAAACAATAAAGCGGAGAAAAACACGACTGGATCGAACAGATCGGCCGTGAAAGTGCGGTTAAACTGCCGGAGCAGGGTTGGGCCTGGACAGGTTTAGCCTCATTCCACACGGGAGACTCCACAGCGCTTTCTGCCCAAGCTCTTTCCTTGTCCCTCCCTCTCAACCGAACCCATTTATTCAGCTCTCGGACAGCCTCATTTCCCTCCTGGTTGATCGACGTCGCCCGCCGTCCAATCGCGCGGCTGACATCCCTCCCGGCGGCCAATCGCCGTCGTACGTCGATCCAAACCCGCCAGCACGGTGAGGTGCATCTCTGTTATGTGTGCCATGGTCTCAACCCAGTAGTATTGACAATAGGGTGAAAAGATACAGCCCCGAATCAAAAACGGTCTGAGGAAAATAACTGAATTCAGGGGTTTGGGGAACAGAAGCAATTGAATCAATAACAGGAATGTAATTGCGTTAACCTAATTGTTTTATATATCAGTGTTTTGTTATTAATGGGAGTCTGAGGATTATTTCGTTAGAAGGCAAAAGGTACTCGTGGGTTTGGCTGTATAAGGCCAAGATTTTCCTGCTGTTTCGCCGCTGCTTGGAAAGGCTATTTGCAACGAGCTGGAAGTAGCCTAGTTGATAGATTTCCAAACATAGGATAACTCCTTGCCACCGTCTTCGTTGCGAACCACAGAGGATCAAGGTAAAGTACAACGATACGAGAGCCACAGCGACTCGATCGGCTGCAGCTTGTCGGCTCGGTCGGGACTCGGGACGGTGTGTGTTTCCCAGCCCAGTCGGTCTGTCAGTCTGTGAGCGCTAGCTAACAGTAGCAACATTAGCAGTACCCTTGTATTTACATCTTGGATGATGGGTGATCGCCCAAGCCCGCCCAGGTAACGTTATCCTATTAGCACATATGCAAAATTGGATATTAATCCATTTCATGTTTCAATATCACGCTTATTGTTTTTCCCTTTGCAAGATGCACGTAAAGCTAGCTGGCGTTAGCCTTTGCTAATGCTACATGTTCAACTTGAGCTAACCCGCGCTAGCTGTAGCACTAACGTTAGCTAGCTAAGTAAAATTTAAAATTTTCAAATACATCTTGGCAGCTTTGCTAAAAGGGTGAATCTTTCTTGATTCAAATAATATTTAAGTGTTTTGTGCACTAAAAACAGCCAACTAGCTAACGATTCATTTGCAGAATTCAGATGTTTTGCCACGGTAGATCGGGAAGCTAACATCGCTAGCTAGCTAACGTTAGCGGGTTAGCTTTACTTGTTAGGTTATCGCGCTGTCAAGTTTTGAATATTATGCTGCTTGCTGCAACTAGGCCCAACATGGCCAGGCTAACGTCAGCCCTGCTGAACTGCTTGATTTTTGACCTTATGCAGATAGATTGCCTTCACTGGTGCTCACGAGCTGTTAATGGTAAATATATAACGTTATAACGTTTCTTAGTTTGGGTTGTTATCCGTGGCTTTATCTAGCTAGGTTACTGACGTTTAAGAGTTTCTCATGGCATTGTAGTTGGTTATACTGACTGTGGCTTAGTAACTCATCTATCTAAGCAACGTTAAGACACGTCAGTTGGTGTCAGAAATAAGCATTCTGTTATGGGCAGTAAACTGTAATCTTTAAGTTTTATGGTTTTAAAAGTCCTTTGAATCTGGCCTGAGACAAGTTTAGTTTTCCTCTCAACTGGAGCCAGCTGACAGTGTGTGGTGATAATCAGATCTGAACTTTGACTGGCTTTGCCCTCAGATACAATGTCCAACAAACGCCTGACTCTAAATACATCATTGGTCCATCATGTGTTCTTAAATGGGCCAACACTGTGACAAAAGTCTTGGACAGTGTATAGAGATCGTCATGCTTTATGGCATTGTTGTGACATGGATGATGGCGAGGTGGAGACATGGTGATAAGTGAGATGTAGTAAGGGCCAAACACAGGCTTTGTTGTAGAGAGGTAAAAATATCCAAATAAGCTCTTCTGTCAGTGTACGCTCAAAGAATTTTGTGATTTCCGCTGACCTCTGCCCTGTCAATCATGCATGAATGACAATAGCACGCCGCAAGCCAGGTGTGGTGTTACGCTCTACATGTGTGTGTGTGTGTGTGTGTGTGTGTGTGTGTGTTTGTGAAGGTGTACCCGCAGGTTTGGGACTGTCACGCTGGCTCATTCTCAAGGTTTTTGAATGTCACATGGAGGGGAGGGACCCATCCGAGATAACTTCACATCCAAAGTCCCCTGCGTTTACGATGTCGACCGTCTTGTGTGTGAACTTGCTGAGTTTGTTTGTTCTTGCCTGTGCGATCAGTGTAATTGTCTGATGAATCACAGCAATTAGACATGCTGTCAGGATATGGCATGCAGTCAACAGTGGTGACATGAGATATTATTGTAAAGAAGCGAGTAGCAGAACAATTCGTGGAGTTTAATTTGACTGTTTCTTGCATCCAGTGGCTGCAGTGTTGGACCACATGCTAGATCCTTGAGCCTTTCTCCTGCCAGCCTCCCTTTCATCTCTCCTGTGTGTGTGTGTGTGTGTGTGTGTGTGTGTGTGTGTGTGTGTTTCTGAACATGTTTGTGTGTGTGTTTTGTTCCTTCACTTCAGCTCCTTTTGCTTGGCCTTGCTGATGCCTATTTGTTGACTTCCTGTTGAGCAGCTCCCTCCCTCCCCTTCCTCTCTTTCTGTTGCTCTCCCTGTTGCTGTCTCTCTCTCTCTCTTTCTCCCCCCTCCCTCTCTCTCCTTCCTTCTCTTTCTTTAATCCCCCCCCCCCAGCCTGTGTGGATGTCATCTGTTCTCTTATGTAAGAGACATGGGAGGGGAATGGCTTTGTGCTTTGTGCCGTATGCCTGACCAGCCGTAGTCGCACTGTCCCTCATGTGTAGCGGTGGCACTCGAGCTTTTTCGCCATTAGCCAGCCAGTCAGGGAGAGAGAGTGAGAGAGCGAGAGAGAGAAAGTGAAGGACTGATGGTTGTACATGGGGACTCCAGTGCCCCTGTGCACAGGTAAGTGGAGCTGACAGCGTCTTGTTGGGGTCCGGTTTGCCAAAAGTAACTACTGCCTCGTTTAAAAAAAAAAAATTGTTTGCGGATGCGTATTAGTTCAACGGGACTGGTGGCATTTACAAGGTGGGGGAAGCATCGACCACTCATCATCAGAATATTCAGTGTTGCCATTGGCGATGCAGCTACAGCAGCGTTGTCAAGGAGGCAGGCAGGAACTGAGAGTTGGTTACTAATGAATCTTTCCTCGCCGGTTATCGAGATGTAAAACTTCACGCCCGCTTCCTAAAATGTAGCAGAGTGGTTTGATCAGAGTTAAATGAATCGGGCTCGCGGTACGGATGGATCCTCCCGCAGACTGAGCGTTCATCGTACACGCCCTCGGCTAAAACCGGGATGGGAAACGAACCTTTTCTGTCCGTGGCGGCGTCACCACTCCTGGAATCGTGGATTTAACAGAAACGGTTGTCAAAGGTTACGAAGCGCAAAGTGTGTATGTCAAAGCTGTTCCATTATAAGCCATTAGACAGAGATAATCTCAATGTGAAGGTGATTTTAGATCCCTTAACCCTCTCTGTCTGGTCTGTGCGAGGCTCGGCAGCAGAGGGACAGGTGTTGAGGTGTCGATTTGCAGTGTTTTGTTGTGTTTACATTGTGCCCAGTTGATAAGGCTGTTATGCTGGGACTGTTTTGGTTGTGGGACGCACTTTGTATGACATGTGAATAGTCCTGTGCCGTGGTTTGAATGGCAAAACTGGCACAAAAGCTTCTGGTGCAAAGCGTTTTTTTTTTTTCATGGTTTCTATATTTTATGGAAGAGAGCTGTGTGTCAAAGCCTGTTGGAAGAGTTGCCTACTGGTTCAATCCTGTGATACTGGTGTAGAATTGAAGCTGTAATACTTTGCATTATATTGGCACAGAAGTCAACATTTAGGTATTGTAACAACCAAGGCAGGAAACTTTTTTTGTGTACATCCCCAAATTAGCTGTCCACTTTACAGTACCAGTCAAAAGTCTGGACACACCTGATTGAATGTTCTATGTTTTTCATTCTCTTAAAGCCATTTTGATCTAAAGGCTTCTGCTTAACTGCTTGAAATATGTTTCTTGGACAAATATAAATAGTGAAATTGATCCTGTGTATGAATTTCTTTCCAAAGCCTTTGCCTTTCCATCAAGGCAAAGGGTGACTACTTTAAAGAATCTAGAGTTTTGATTTGTTTAACACTTTTTTGGTCGCTGCATAATTCCATTTGTGTTATTTCATAGTTTTAATGCCTTTACTATTATTCTAAAATGTGAAAAATAGTAGAAAAAGAAAAATGTGTGTCCAAACTTTTGACTGGTAGTGTATATTTAGCCTCTATTTTATCACCCAGTATCATTTTTAGAATAGAACAGGATCCGGATCTCCAAATGATGGTTGGTTACCTGCCAAAGTGTCTGGTAGAGAAGTCAAACTTAGCAGACAAGATGTACCGGCGTTTGGCTGCTGGTATTTTCCCACCCTGCTGATGACACTAATCCTAAGAAGAATTCATTCACACAAATGGATTATTAACAGCTGTGTAGTTATGAAAGAGGAAACAATGAGTCTGTAGCAGATCAGTTTTGGCAGATAACTCCCAAGTCTCGTATTTAATTAGCATTGGCAGTGTGAGTTTCATCTGTGCATCCTTACCTGCAGGGAAGAGTAGTAAATAAATGGACCTCAGGAGCTCTATTCCAAGTAAAGCTACATAATTATTGTTAAAATTGATAATCCCAGGTATTTTGCTACACATTGTGAATATACATGGTTCCCACACAGGTCTAGAAAGTCCGGAAATGTGTGGAGAAATAATTTTGTAAAATTTTTTGATAAATTTGAAAATTGCACAAAAAAGTGTGGAAAAGTGTATAAAACATTGTGTCGTCCCACTATAGGCTACATACAGTTACACATTTTCTGTGGTTTCAGACGCCCGTCATCCCACACATTTTGATGTTTGTCAGTGTGAAGAATAATCGTCATCTATAGAGTGATATGGCATACTTAGTAGGGGCAAGACAAAGTTATTTTCCCACACTTTTGGCATCTCATATCAACTCCTTGACGATTTTTAACAACAGCGGACATTAGAAATAACATGCGACTACTCTGCAATCATTAATTTTACAATGTAAAACTGCGATTTATGATGATAGACGGTCAGTTGTGCGGCCCCAACTCGACGCCAGCCTCAGAAAGATTTGTAAAAAGCTCTCACAGTCAGCCAGTGCCATCCATACCCCCAGGCAGCAGGATGACAGCATTGTGTGTGTGTGTGTGTGTGTGTTGGTATTCAAGGCTGAGTGTCCCGGTGCCTCTCCTCTCCTTGCCCTGTCTGTCTTCCTTGGCCGGCTGTAATACACGCGGCCTGGTGGACAGATGACTGGCGGTGACCTGACAGAGCGGTGGAGAGGTGTAGGACTGTGTTGCTCAAGTACGGCCCGCGGCGTCTCATTCACGTCTTTTTACATAACGATTCTCTGATTCATTTCTTCTCAGGCCTGCGTTTAATACAGCTGAGTGAACTGGAGTTGGAATAGGATCCTCGTACTCTTCCCCTCGCTGTTCATCCGTTGAAGTGTACAGATACCAAATTTTTTTTTAGGGATATTAGAAATTCAATATATCGTGGTACAAAAATGTGACAATACGTATCGTGGGTCAGAAAAATGAATGGTGATATCAGCTCCATGTTATTCTGCTGTAGTAATCACTAATGAGACTCTTGACCATCACAGTTTCACAAGCTCTCCATCCAAATTATATTATTGTCACTTTGTAATGACATTTTCAATGTTGTTTACATTCCAGCAGCCAATGTCATTGCTAGAAAGATTTGTGGCTCAGAAATAAACATGATTCTGCACAGCTTTTGTCACTAAACTTTTAGGTTTTACATCGTATCGTGGTTGTATTGAATCGTAAACCCCATATTGTGTATTGTGAGATATTGTGAGCATATGGTCCCATTCCTACTAATTTGATAAGTGAATTATAAATATACAAATTACACAATTAGGCCTACACAAAGAAAATATTTACATTGACATGTCAGGAATTTAACTGACACTTGTATCCAGAGCAATGTGCAACGAGTGCGACTGTAGAATAAGCTTCAACTCTGAGATCATCAACATTAGAAGTGGGGTGTGACTGATATTGAAGGCTGATATTGATATCAATATTTTTGTATTGAAGCTGCTGAGAGACATCCTGTGTGTTTAAAGGAAGTTGATTAGCAGCTCCTGAAGTCTGGGTGTGGCAGGTTTCTCTGCAGGGTCCACAGACCGCAACAACTGAATCTGTCGAGTAAAATAATTTCCTCACCTCCATCATATCAGAGTCGGGCCACAGTGACAGACTGATGTCTGATATTTAATAAAAAAGGCAAATGTCGGCAAATGGGCTAACTGTAATTACAAGCATCCAACAGTGAGGAGTTCAGGGGTCAAAGTGACAGCACTTAAGACGATTGATGTAGCAAGTATGTATTTATATTTTTATATTTATGCTTAACTATTTCTGGACAACCATTATGAATATTCAGAGCCTTTTAACCTATTACCCTATTGACCTCTACCTGCAGCGGCAGCCATTGTAGAAGTTCCAGTTTATTCATCCATCCTGCATTTATTCTGCATAACTACTGCAGATAATTAAGTCTTTAATGCAATGCAAGAAATAGGGTAGGGTAGACACTTTTATGAAAAATTGACAAGTCAGTGTTGTCCACTTCTGACATGATGCATGTTGTTTGATTCAATATTTATTGTATAGTTGTTCACTAGTGCACTGGCTTTCTATAGGAAGCCCTTATAACCTGAATTGATTCTTAATGCCACATTTTGATTGGATGCCCCACAAGGATGAATGAATATATTATGATTATGATTATTCTGGGTTTCAGGAGACAGTTTTAAGGTCTTAAAGGCTTTTCCACCCTTCCAACGTTGAATACTTCCAGGTTTTGGGGATTTTTTTGGCATGAAAATGGTCAAATTTAAACATATTGATGATCAATACAAATATTGATGGCAGCTACAATCCAAAACTATCAGTATTGGCCTTCAAAAAGCTATATTAGCCCTACCAAGAGCTAAATTAGTGTAATGTCTCGCAAAAAAAAGCTTCTGAACCGGCGTGGCACCAGACAGTTCCTTGTAACTTCTGCCAGCTGAAAAGAAAGCAAAAGTGGATTGTATTTTTCCAAACAGTTCCTCTTGTATGGGTCAGAAATGCAGCAGTAGTTCACCGGGCGCGCAGTGAAGAGCGGCACTTCTGCATCTCTACTGTTCTTCGTTGGTGTCACAGACTGAGCGGCGTTGCGTTGAGGCTTCTGATGAACGCAGTGAGACGTAATCAGCAGCAAACACACAGCCGTGGACGTTTCCTCAGCTTCCTCCCTCTGTGGCCTCGGCTCTGAACCGCAGCACCATTGTTGTGTGTTGACGGTGGTGTTTTTGTTGTGTGTGTGTGTGTGTGTGTGTGTCGGTCAGGTCGGGAGGCGGTGTGTTTGTGTACTGTAACCAGGCCGAGGCCTAAATACTCTCCCATGCTGGGAAAATCAGGTTGTCTGCTTTGGCTGCGCAGGTTTGTTGTGAAACAAACTAATAAAATGCTGAAGGAAGGTGGATTGTTTCTGTAGCTAAGAAAAGTCAGGTGGTGTTTTTTATTTTTTTTTCTCATGAGCGCACTACCAAGAAAAACTCATGGCTTTAATGCTATAATTAATCTGCATTAGGGCTGCATGATTATGGCTAAAATGATAATCCTGATTATTGTGCCAGATATTACAGTCACACTTGTTATTAATAACTATTATGATTTGAGCAAGAAAATTATTTTACTGAACTTCTGGTATCATATGTCAGCATCTGGACTATTCTCAAATACAAGTGAAATGAACTGTTTCAGTTGGGTTACACTGATATGTGGGATCAATATTAGCTTTTTGTTAAATATCAGATATCAGTCAGTGTCTCCACCTCTGATACGATGGAGGTTCCTCCTGACCACAGCTACAGGAAAACCTGTAATGACATTTTATTTTCTTTTGCACATTTTATTCTTTTTGTAAATTAATTCTTCATTTAACGGCAGTAATGTCTCCCAGAGTTTCTCTACCATTTGAAAAAATTTCATCAGTTTGGGTTTCAATGGAGAGTTTTAGTGTCCCATGATGGAATAAATGCTTTTTCAGAGGCTTTTCCACCCTGACAAGAAGAAAATTCAGGGGAAAAACTGAAAATTTAGAATTTTTTGGCATGAAAAGATCAAATTTAAAGACGCTGAATATCGGCACAAAATATTGGCTATCATCAACTTCATCGAAAAATATTATTATTGCTATCCGCCTTCAAAAACCCATATCAGTTGAACCCTAGTTCCAATATTGCCAAAATTTTAATATTCTACCATTATTGATTGTGGAAGCTAAAATTGTGATCTACAGTTAATCATGCAGCCCTAATGTGAAACGAATGATTTCAGAGCTTCCAAATGCATTTCTAATACGATTCTGTGTTTTATTGTTTCCTGTTTGATGCTTGTATGCGTCATGATGATGAACCCGCAGCGTTCCAGTGTTTCCCAGACTGACGTCCCTCCCCCCACCCCCCGCCCCACCCCTCCACCCCCTCTGTGTGTCTCCCAGCAGGGCTATGTCCTCGGCAGCCACCACGTCTCCATCTGTGGACAAAGTGGACGGATTTTCGCGGAAGTCTGTCAGGAAGGCCAAGCAGAAGCGGTCGCAGAGCTCGTCCCAGTTCCGCTCTCAGGGCAAACCCATAGAGCTCACGCCCTTGCCACTGCTCAAGGGTAAGAGGGAAGGAGGGTGTGGGGGTGGGGTGGGGTGTGTGGGGGGAGGGTGTCACCAAGTAAACACCACAAACACCCAGGCTGAGGGTGGATGTGCATTCACTACGGTTGTTGAAATATTTAAAGGGAAACGCCACTGAAATTGATTTTGAGTTTGTGATTATGCAAAAAGTAAGGCAGACTCAGGATGTTGTGGCCAGATCATGAAGTTCACCAGCTGGTCACCGCAGCTATTGATCCTGAGATTGTTGTTGATTGGAGAAAAAACCTTAATTGGTGTGATATTGACTCGTTGTTTTTGAGAAAACATAAAAAAAAAAAAAAGACGACACCTTACCGGCAGGGTCTGAAATGAACTTTCTGGCTCACCTGTCAAGCGCTGCTATACGAAAAAAAGAAAATGTTTAATATTAGTACAGGAACATGACAGTAATTTCTTCCAACCATTTCATTATGCCTAGCTAATATTATTAATAATATTATCTTCCATGTTGGCTGGCATCAGACTAAATTAGTTGAAGAAACTGGTGAAAGATCCTGTTGTGAATTTGCGATATGAGCTTCAACTGGTCTCTAACATGTAAGCGACTCACTGACAGAGTGTCAGTCTGCTTTCTGTATGTTGACTTCTTTCCACAGTACTTTGAACTCTGAAATTTCAACTAAACTGGTGCAGCAGGACTGGTGAATTTGGGATTGAACCAGTCACTGTGGATGAAACAGTTATTTTTCTATCTCTATCTGAGAGTTTGTGTTATGCTTTCATACCCATTCCTCTGCGCGTGTGTGAGAATGAATAGTGTGTGTGTGTGTGTGTGTGTGTGTGTGTGTGTGTGTGTGTGTGTGTGTGTGTGTGTGTTAGCTACGTGCCCAGACAGGTAGATCATCATGGTGATCACACATGGGCCGGTCAAAGTGTCTGTCTGTGCGTCACGGTGCAGGGAGAGGCTCTGCGGAGAGACGGTGTATCACAGACTTAATCCTCCATTTCTCAGCATTTATGGGGGAATGTGACTTTATTCTGCTCACATCATACACTGAGTATGAATCGCATCACATCTGGCTCCTCAAAGCTTGTATACATCTGTGAATGATGAACATAGTTGTACGCAAATCTTTTGTCAGGTGCTGGGTTGAGTAAGTGTGAACCTGCACCTTTTTATTTTTGATTCAGAAAGACACGTTTCTGCCTTTGTGTGTTTTCAGCAGTTTTCTGCACGTGTGTCTCTTAATTCACACCCGTGGAAAATGTCTTTTAACATGAAAGCTCTGTGTAAGACGCTAGATTTTTTAGGGCTGCAACTAACAATTTTCATTATTGATTAATCTGTCAATTATTTTTTCGATTAATCATTTAAAAATAATGACAAAAGCCCATCACAAGTTACCAGAACTCAAAATGATTCTTAAAATAACTTTAACCCATAACACGTTTTTTAATGATATGAAATGGACAAAACCAAGCAAATCTTAGCATTTGTGAAGCTGTAACCAGCAAATGTTTTTTTTTTTTACTTTATCATCAAAATTATAATCGATTAATCAACTAATCGTTTCAGTACTAATATTTTTACCATCTAAACTGTTAGATTTGGGATTTTAAGCGAGCCGTAATAAAGAGCCAGAATTCCTCCAGACTGAAGGAAGCCACCTGACTTCCCTTCCCAGCTCTGTTGGATCCAGGTCTGAATCAGATTTGAGAAACCCCGTTCTTCACCTGTGTAAATCCAGTCCTGGTGTGGTGTGGTGTGGCGTGGCGTGGCGGGGAGGGAGGGGAGGGGAGGGGAGGGGAGGGAGGAATGCTGCCTGACAGAAACCAGACACACACAGAGACCGACTCAGACAGAGCCGCGGCCTGTCAGTCTGCGGTTCGCTGGAAAGCCACTTCCTGGTTCATCCTCAGCCAAGGTGCGGCCCTGTTGGCCCACAGAGGGAGGGTGTGTCTGGCGTCCTGGACGGGACGGGAATCCTGTGCTCTCCCTCCCTAGAGTACAGTGTGTGTGTGTGTGTATGTGTGTGAGAGAGAAAGAGAGAGTGTGTGTGTTGCTGTGTTCAGGTTGTGCCCACTCTGGTATAATGAGGACAGAGCTGGTGTGCCACTCACCGCTGCTTCCTCATAATTAGTCCACCACTTTGTGTGTGTGTGTGTGTGTGAGAGAGAGAGAGAGAGTGTGCCTCTTTCTGCATCTGTGACCAGCTGTGTGTGTGTGTGTGTGTGTGTGTGTGTGTGTGTGTGTGTGTGTGTGTGTGTATATCTGCGCATTTGAAGGTGCGTTCGAGTGTGAATGTGTGTATATATGTGTGTGTGCATGCTAGCACCTCTGTCTTCATCTCTGTTTGTGTGTGTGTGTGTGTGTGTGTGTGACTCTACGTTCATGCTCCACATACACTCAGTGTCCTTATGTAAACCTCTACATGCTACCAGACCTCACACACCTGACCCTCACACACACACACACACAGGCTCTGTTGATCTAATGAACAGTCGACTCTGGTAAAGAAATGCAGCCTGCTTGTTGAATATGGAACCAAATATCCAAACAGCGTCAGTTATGCCTGATTTGGTTTAAAGGAAACGTTTCTTTCTTAAAATCAGAATAGTAAATGCACCTGACTGCTCGAGTTGCACGATTATGACAAAAATTATAATCCCGATTATTTTCCCTGTGATCACAATTATTAATCCTTATTTCTTGTTTCGGTTTCAATTATTTTATTACACTTCTTCATTTTTTTCAGTGGAGCCTACCTCAAAATAACAGCAGCTAGAAAGTCTTGTCTCTTACCGTCTGACACTGATTGTTTCCTTATTTACAATATTGAAGTAAGTAATTACACTTTATTACTCTGGAGACACAGCTACAGCCCTGAGGCAAACTTTGCACAGAATCTGGACTTGTTTGTTATCTGTTTTAAACCAAAGTATCTCCAGATGACAGATGATGATCCACTTTTAGGAGCTAAAACAACATTTTTAGGATTTTTCTCTCGCAACATAACAGGTGCTGATTTGTTCTTTTCGTTTTGCGCACGTTGCACATACAAAGATTGTGATTGGCCATGTGTATTGGAAGTGCGATATACCACACCTACTTTCAAGGGGGGTTGAAAATATAACAAACACTTCAATATCACTAAATTACATGGATATTTATCATGGAAAGATACATTTACAATATAGAATTATCTATGATTAATTATGCAGTCCTACAGAATCAAATTCTAACTGGGAATCCCTGGAAAAGAAATAAAGTTGTAAACACTAACTACAGTATTATGAATTATCTAAGGTAAATTGCTAACATTTCAGTTGTGTAATAGCACCAGGCATTAGCCTACTATATTGTCCCAGAATAACCTACGTAGGTGAATTAAACTAAGTTGTGATAGTCTTGTGTAAATGGACATGCATAACTCTAGATGATTGCATATGTAAAACACCAGGAGGAACGTGTTTACTGTTGTTCTTCTGTTGCCTGTATGTATCCGGAGCTGACTGACTGAGTGACTGACTGACTGAGTGACTGACTGACTGACTGACTGACTGACTGACTGACTGACGGACTGACTGAGCACGCTCTCCGCTCTGCTTCACATTCACAGTTCCTCAGTTGTCACGTTCCCAGTGAGCAGCTCCACTGCAGCGCTCCCTGTAGCGCCGCTCAGCAGCTTCAGGCGGCGGTATTCTTACAACAAAGTCGGCCTCGCCTGAAATAGAAACACAGTCGAACACGTCGGCGCAAACAAATTTGTGTACAAGGTGTTAAAGTTATTTCCCGGCTGCTGCTTCTGTACTGTGTTGTCTCTTACCTGAGACAGAGATAGTGAGAGCAAACAAGGACCCATAGAGGACTCATACTGATACCTGAGTTTTACAATCATGGCTTTCCTGTGTCATTGATGTGTAGTTTTGTCTGACTGTGCAGCTTGATGGACAGAGTCTGACACTTAACAGTAGCAGAGTTAAGATTTACATTCCCTGTACCGCTCAAAAGATGGAGGATGGCACTAAAACTGGCCATGGTGTCCACAGCCAAGCTTAACTTGCCTGAAATGAAAACACAGTTGAACACGCTGCTACATGCAAATCTGTGTATACTCACTGTGGCTTCGCACTGTTTGTTTATTTACACACCACACCAGTGGGGACACATGAAGATTAAAGTGGTAACCATAACCTAGGGAAACCAGAAATGGCGGTGGCAAAAACTCACAACAACAACAATGGCTGCCGTGAAAGAGTGACAAAGGCATCTGAGTGAATATGAGGATTTAAACCAAATGGTTTCTAAATCCTCATCATAAGAGTGCAGAAATCCTCTGACGAGCTCAGCAAGCTCCGCCTCCAAACCATTCATGTTGAAAAAGCTGATCATGAGATGTCAGCATGGAGATGGAAACAAAAAAGCAATCAACCGGAAACGGAAATGGAGACATGATATTTTAGACCAATTGCAGACGGTCACACGGCGGGGGGCGGGTGTGTGAAAAATCTGCGTAAACGTGTCTTTACATGTACCAACTGGCTGAAATTCGTTTCTGCAGCAAGTATATCAAGGCCTTTAGTCACTGGAGAAGGAGGAGAGTGTCTCTCATTCACTCTCATGCATTTGAATTGGATCCCTTCCTTCTGTTCACAAGCTCCCTCCACCCACATATATGTACACACACACTACCAGTCAACAGTCTGGACCCACCTGATTGAATGTTCTGTGTTTTTCATTCTCTTAAAGCCATTTTGATCTAAAGGCTTCTGCTTAAATGCTTGAAATTAGTTTCTTAGACAAATATGAATAGTGAAGTTGATCCTATGTATGAATTTCTTTCTAAAGCCTTTCCATCAAGGCAAAGGGCGGATACTGTAAAGAATCTAAAATATAAGATAGTTTTGATTTGTTTGACATTTTTTTTTTGTCACTGCATAATTCCATTTGTGTTATTTCATAGTTTTGGTGTCTTTATTGTTATTCTAAAATGTGAAAAATAGTAAAAATAAAGAAAAATGCGTGTGTGCACAAACCTTTGGCTGGTAGTGTAAACCAGGATTAAGTTAGACTCTCGCTCTAGGTCCGCTGTGAACTTAACTCTGTAGATTAACACTGTGTGACAAATGCTGAAATAGGATGAGAAAGGGCAGTGTTAATTAAACCTACCGCTAAAATCCAATTAATAAATCAAATTGGCCAGCGTAGCCCTACCAGATGATGTTGATGCCTGCCTGGCCTTCAGGTTGCCAAACACGCCGACTGCCCTTTTTTGCTGTGCGGCTTGCTCTTTCCCCGACAGCCTCTTCTACCTCTAATCTGTTAACATTATATAACTGCCAAGGAGATGCATATCTGGCAGTGCTGTGTTTTATTAACTGGCTGGCAGTCTCCTTGGCCGCCTGAAGGCTCAACCCACTTAGGAATGTTTTACACCAGCGCTCGGAGAGAGAGAGGGAGAGGTCAGGGATTTGCGTTTTGCCAAGATATTAGTTCTGTTTTTACGATTTTTTACTTTCGTTTCTAATAAGGATTCTGTTTCCCTTTTGTTGCATCCTGGCTGTATTTTCATGCATGTTGTTTTTTTTTCCCTACTCTCTTACGATGTATTTTTTATGATCTCAGCGATGTGATTCTTCTTTTTTCTTTTCACTTTTATTTATTTGGACACGTCTCCCATTTGTTTGAAATGGAGATTCCTGTTTTCCTCCCGTCTATCCGTTTCATCATGATTTTCCAGGATGTCATTTATTTATTTATTTTTTTTATAGGAGAGAAATATCACGGGTATCTCTTTCTTTTCTGGAATTTTTGGACAAACATAACACCCATTCTTTTTGCAGTAGAGTTTCCTGTTTTTCCTTGCTTTTCCATTCATTTTTATCATGCTGTTGGAGGATGTAATTGTTTATGAGAGAGTGGTATCAGCGATATGATTTATCAGCGGAGTGTTTTCTAACAAAGCTACCTGTTTTCCTTCATTTTACTAATTTCATTTCATTTGTTTGAGGGTTTTAGTTTATTTGCACACTCCATTTCTGCTCTTCTCTAACAAATATTTCCTGTTTTTCTGAATTCTTCCCACTTTCATCCTGCTTGTTTTTAACAAGTGAGTAGTATTTTGCATATATTTCATAGGGTTTCTTAGGGTTTAGTATTTCCTCTTCTTTTCTAACGGAGTGAGCTGACTTTTTTCCTCTTCACTTGCACGTCATTCGGTCGTGTCCTGGTTACCTCGCGCCCCGAGGTGCAGCGGCAGCAGCAGAGGTGGGCGTAGATCTGGACAGCTGTATCCTTGGCCCTGTCAGGTTAACTGTCCGTGATACCACGAATCACATCTCGTCTTCCTCCTCCTCCTCCTCCTCTTCCTCCTTCTCCACCGGCGGGTTAGTCTCCGTCACGGGTCTGACTCCAGCCAAAAACGACAAGCCGGGCCCTCGTAAGGCACAGCGGATTACATAAATCCCGTGGCTGGCAGTGGGACTCGTTCCTAGACATGGAGAGGAAGGCGAGGAGGGTGCAGTTTCCTCAGGGGGAGCCCCGGCCTGCAGACTGTGACGCACACTGTGGGGAATTTTCATAATAATCAGTAATTCTCGGTTTTACTCGTGCAGCGGTTTTCAAAAGCTTTCAAAGTCTGCAAAGGAAAAACGGAAATTGATAAAAGAAAAAAATAGAGCGGGTAATGACAGAAAATGGTAAACAAAATAACTAGAAGAACAAGTTAGAGGTGTCTGCGCTCCAAGGAAAAGTCCTGTGATAGAGCAGGTTTGTCTCCGGTGTGTGGGTTCAGAAATAGAGAACACACTGAGAGAAAAGATGCAAAAGTGACAACTAAAAACTAAAAAAGTGCACAACAGAAAACATTTCATTCATAAACCATCATCAGTTCTTAGTTCTGAATTGACAAAGCCATGCACTGACTATATATATATTTTGTGTGTACCACATGGTTGTCATCAATCATTCAAACAAGCCTTAGGCCAGCAGGACAATGATCCAATACAATAAAATAATAATTACGCCAATTACACAGTGGAAAAATTTTCAGTGCAAATATTGAATTGTTGACATGTCTCCAAGCAACAACGTCACCGAGACTAATTCTCTCTACTTGTCTGGTACTTGGCAAATAAAGTGATGCTACTTATGATTTAGAGGTGATTTAAAAAAAGAGACTTCATCACAAGCTTGACTCTACCCCAGAAACTCAATATACCGGTAATACAATATACATAATGCTGATAAAACAAATAATAAATCATGTAAAACATTTACACACTGTGTAGGTAGGACAAAGTGCAACATGGCCTGTGCGCGTGCATATGTGTGTGTGTGTATAGGCTATCTTGATACCAAAGCCTGAGTGCTACTGTAGCTATGGCTTCTGTGTGTGTGTGTGTGTGTGTGTGTGTGTGTTCAAGCTACCAAGATGCCAGAGACTGAATGCTATTTATTTTAGCTGCCTACACCCCCAAGATACCATCCTATATTTGGTTTATAACTCCCTGTTTTGATTTGAACTCCTATAAAACTCTATTCACTGACTATTGAGCATTACTGACTCTACATATAATCTGTGACAAGCTTGATGAAAACACCCAAACCGAATGTTTTCCTTTAGCTGAACAGTAGGAAATGAGGATGCATATTTAAAGTGTGGACAGGGGGTTTATATGGAACCGCTCCTGACAACCTTTTGAAGCAGATATAAGTGTAATAAGTTACCCATGATTAGGTGAAGTTACTACAAATGCTCCAAAGCTCTCTCACAGCTCATTGTTAAAAAGTATTGAAGAACATGCTCCTGGTCAATAGCTTGCTGTATTGTGTGCCTGCTGTCTTTTTAACACAAAGGCTCTGTTGAATACTTGATTTTGATTGGCTGAGAGGTAGAGATGGTGCCGATGCAGAGTCTGCGTTCTCCCACACGCCGCTATCAATCAGCTGCTGACTGTGAGTGGAGTGACCTTTGACCCCCTGTACATGTGTTCTGTATGCAGTCAAGTAGTGGAAGGCAGTGAGAGCCTGGCCTGTCACCTGCACGACACGAGGAAACTGCAAGATTTTTTTTTTTCTTTTAGGGCTGCATGATTATGGCTAAATGACAATATGCATTCATAAATAAATGCATTAATTTGCAAGATGCTGTGTTTTTTTTTGTGATCAGGAGCACAAAAAAGGTAATCTGCCATTAGAAATGAATTGGGGCTGCCCACCTGTTAGAGTTGCAACTCAAATATTTGCAACCTAAAAAGAGCATGGATGCTCAAATGACTGAATAATTGAAATAGAAAACAGAGTATTCCCTATTCTCTAAAAGCTGTATGGAAGCACCATAGTCCCTAAGGGTTTTATGATTTTTGTACTACTGTTATTGGCGCATGTGCACTGTGAAAAGTTCTCTCCAAAGTAATAAACATGCATAAGAATAAGGAAAAGGCAAGAAACATTTCCAACTAGCTCCTTGGTTACCATAAGAGTTGGCATAGCAACCAAAACATCACAACTAGCTGAGCTTTATGGGAATTATCAGCTTGGATGGAATAAGATTGCCTGGATGAAACCATACAGTATAGAATTATTCTGTTAAAATGTAAATATACAGCAGTTATTACAGTCTCATCAACAGCTTCACTACTTTGTGCTGCGTGAAGTGTTGCCACAGAGATGTTCCTGTAACGAGGTAGAACGAGGGAGGAATGAGAGAGAGAGAGAGAAAGAGAGAGAGAGGAGTGATGAGGCTGGCGGGAAGCCTGGAGGAAGGATTAGGAGACCTTTAATGCTCCGTGGCAGAGGAAGGAAGGAAGGAAGGAAAGGAGGAAGAAGAGGGGAAGGAGATGACTCCAGCCAGACACCGGATAAATAAGGACAAACTCCTCTCCTCTCTCTTTTCCTCCTCTCCTCTCTTCTTTCATATCCTCTCCTCTTCTTTCCTCTCTTCTCCCCCATAACCTCCCTCCATATCGGCAGTATTGAAGCATTTTATTTTAGTTACAAATCAAGATGTTAACATAAGACGGGTGCAGTAAATTACTTTCGTTCCTTTCTCAATTCTCAAGACTAATAGTCGTGTTCACAATATCTAGCAAAATAATCTATATGATCATTTTAGCTTTAATCTTGCAGTCCTAGGACGCATATGGGATCTTTACCAGTCTGGTTTGACTTATTCAAACAAGTTGGTAATTCATACTAACTCATGTGCAGGATGGGAAATTGCCACTAATCACTAAGCCAAATGCTGGTACACGGTGACTGTGCCTGGTCAGTTTGGATAGTGAAATAGTGGAAGCATCTGGCGGATTTTGAAGGCAGTCAGACACGATGAAAAGTGGGCGACAAAAAAAAATCTGGTTTCCTCCTCCTGTGACGTCGGTGTGATCTTCCTCCCAGCTCTCCTGGAGGTGCGTTCTCCTCCTGCACAGTGACGTGAGCTGCAGTGACGTCCCAGAATCAAACCCCTCTATCACCAATGCAGGGGTGTAAATGTGGAAAAATGAGAAATACGGCCTAGTGGAGGGAGATATCTCATTTCAGCAGCAAGCGAGGCTAATCTGGGCCAAGTTCTCCTCGAGCCGAAGGTGTTGTTGGCATTTTCGGCTCGAATTAGGTTTTCCTCACGTCTCGGGCTCACCTCCACCTCGTGTAGGAGGACTGATCTCTGTCTCTGACCTCCCTGGGCAGCAGCAGACTTAAAAAAGAGAGAGGAGCAGAAATAGAATGAGAGGGAGAGAGAGAGAGAGAGACTGGGATGTACAATACCGCCCAGCGTTTTGCCCGCCCCCGCCGCTTCTGGTCTCCGTTCGGCCAATGAAGCCCCCCCCCCCCCCCTCCGACACTCTTGCCTCTTCCCCTCCACCCCCCTCCCCCCCTCCTCCACGTCCTCCCCTCGGGGGAAACCTGATCCACGCGGTGTCTCTTTACGCTTTTCCAGCCCCGCTCGCTACAAACAAGCCGCAAGACGAGCGTGGGTCCACCAAACTTCTCTTCTCCGCATGTTCCGCTCAAATCGGCTCAGATTGCGACTTTCATGACTATCGTTTTCTACCGGAGGAACCTGCCAGGGAACGGGAACCTGACTGAGTGAGTGCCAGTATAGTTTGTGTGTGTGTGTGTGTGTGTGTGTGTGGGGGCGCGCACGCTACTTCACACAGGAGCGTGGAGTGTTATAGTTAGCCTGTGCTGTCAAGGGCTGCCGCTGCCGCCGCTCGGCCCGCTGGTATGTCTGTGTGAGGCAAGCGGAAAGGTGGACTTATAAATGGACTGGAGACGGTAACTGAAGACAAGCGCTGTTACTGGCCGAGAGAGGAGAATGGAAAGTTCACCGGTGAAAATAGTGCGTTTCTCCTTTGGATTCCAGTTGGAAGAATGTCACCGGGTTTGTAGCGGGGCGAGTGTTGACATTACAGGAGAGTGGATCCAGTTCATAGCAGTGGATTTGAGCACGTGTTGAGAGAGGACATGGCTTTCCTCTGACACAACACTCACACACACACACACACACACATGAGTTGACCGCGGCTGACTGACACGCACACAGACGGATAACTTGGCTGTTGTGTAAGGAAAGCATAGCAGGAGAGAGTGGTGAGTTATGGGCCGGGGTGCAGGACAGGTGTCTGTTCTGGCGGTGTTGTTGTGTTTGGTGTGCTGCTGCTCCTGGCTGGAGGAATGCCTGCTATGTGCGTCCTGCGAGCGCCCGGCCCTCACCTGGGCCCGTGAACACCGCCTTTGTGCGAATCGTCCCAGATATTACTGCTGCTGCCTACGTTTTACATTTACACTTCAGGTATTTAGCTGATGTGACTTGTGTCTTATTCAAGGAAACTGACATGACACATCGGCTGTCACAGGGCTTGAACCTGTGACCTTTCAGCTATGGCAGGGTCTCTCCAACACAAGGCCAGCCTGCCAACCTGCGTACTGAGGACTCAAAACGCCAAGGAGTTTCTGGATTCAGAAGATCGTGGCAAACTAAGTGAAAATAATTATTTTGGTTGCAAAGAGGATGAAAGAAAACTTCAAACGTTTCAGCCTTCAAGCTATTCTTGGAGTCGATCTCTGCTCGCCCAAAGACATGCGGGTGGAAATTTAACTATTTGGACAGCGATCTAAAGATTTTTTTTTTCTTTGCCCAATCCATGATGCCATACATATTTCACATCCAACATAAGACAAAAGAACAGACAGCTGTTGATTACAGATCTTCATTGGCATCTATGTTAAACCATGTTGAAATAACAACATAAATCAGACCAACTTAAGCTCACTGCTACACATTAATAGCATTTGATTCTTGTACTTTGCAACCTATTGGGTTGCAAAGTATTATTACTTCTATTGGGTTTTGGTGTGTGAGGAGGTGTGATTTGTTGAAGGTGCTTTGGCGTTGTTGCTTAATGAAAGAAGGAGCTCCAAGGCACTGTTCAGGCAAAATTGTAAAAAGTATTTAGCTAGTTCAAAAGAACATATCAAAAGCAACTCCAGTGCATCCTGGCCATGCTGTGGCCTTCAGGGAGTAGCACACCAAACTTCACGAGGAACATTCATGCAGTTTGAAGAAGAAGAAGCTTGATCATTGATGCTTTCTTCATTCTAAAACTTGGGTCTCAGTGCAGTGTCGGTCCTTGAGTGTTTGCTGTCATGAGGAACTCGCTTGACTCTCCTATTCTGTCTTCTGTCTCCTGTATTCTGTCTCAGGTAAGACACAATACACCACAGCAGCGGCACACAGGAAATACCTGTGACACCTTGTTAGCTAAACGCTGGAGTGACTGCGCCCTGAGCCTCCACACCTCCAGTGTGTCTGCAGCCTGTCTGCCTGTATTGTTAGCTCCAGTAGCGGGAGCAAAGTTTACCCTGGACGACTGGATGTGTTAATGATTGACAGGAGCCTGGCGCCTCACAGGGAGCCTATATGAGACCTGAGAACATGGAGATATGGGAACGGGTAGGTTGCATCGGGGTCACGAATATGTATTTATATGTTTGAGTTTTTCCATTACACAAGTACCGGGCTGTTGCCTGTACTGAGCCAATATGTGTTTGGTACAGTATCAGTACCGTGCGCCATGCATACTGGGACTACAATTATATAACAGACTATCAGTACTGTGCTGTTCTAGGCATACTATAGGTATGGACTGTCCGTACGATGCTGTAAGAGTTGTGCACGACCCTTGCGGTGTTTTCACAATACTAGAGTTTGGCTTCAATACAATACTGGGTTTAATATCTAAAAATTAAAATCTACTACGATACAAGAAAAAACATCCAGCTATGTGCTACCATGCTTGACTTGGACAGCTTTCGGTTGGGTGTCCATCTTTATCGGCTCAGTAAGCGAAATACACATTTCATTCCTGGCACCAGTTTTGTCAACCAGTTCAGGTACACCACGTTTTACATAGTTTAAGACATGGTGGACTGACTGTGTTGCCATGGTTTCAGCTGTTTTCAATCCTGTCCTCCTCCTCCTCCTTCATTTAACCATTCCAGTTCGCAAGTTTACATCCTCTATAGGTGACATCGAAAAGGAATTACAACTTGCAGAACACAATTGCTGAAAGTCCTCAACTTTTATAAAATTCAGCATTGAATTCAATAATTTCGCAATGGTCTCAAAGTAGTAAACCTAGAGCGCAAACCTCTGCCAGTGCTGAACAATTCTCCAACTTGCAAAGCTGCAGCCTCAATAAGCCTCAGTTTGTTTATCGTTTGTCTCCCGGGTTTGATTTTCTGAGAAGATGGCACGTGAATGCAATGCTGTTAAAAACGGATAATTGTCTGGCAGAAATCCCAGATCCTGATCATCACCAAAATCTAATCAACCTGGCCCACGGGCTTTCTGTCCATCAAATTTCATCCAAACCCGTTAGTTACTTTTTGAGACATCTTGCTTACAGACAGACGGGTGAAAACAACCTCCTTCTAACTTTGTTGGCTCAGGTAAACATGTAAGGGAGACTTTACCCCAGCACACTTAGCAAAACTAAACCAAACCAAGCTTTGCATCATGCTATGCATAAGGCAGAGTATGCTGCTGCACTGGAACAACCATATTTGCGTACGTGTGTGTGTGCATGTGAATGTCAACCCGGCTGCCTGTGAGACTTTCCTCCATATCAGCTTCATGACTGTTGACCAGTTGGTCTTGTGCCAGTTTCCTGTGGAGATTTGCACAGACAGCTAATGCCATGTTGTGGGGTCTCTGTCTTCATAGTTTGACTAGCAAACAGAACAGATGTTATGACTGTCGGCCTGCATCAACTCCTCACTGTAATCCTTTATGTAATGTTTAACCTCAGTGGCCTATAGGCTTTGTAGTGGCAGTACTGATGCTATGCAGCTGAACAGGAAATAAGAGGCACAGTTGCCGTTCCGATTGAGGCGCTTACATGCACAGTATCCGTTTAGTGTTCTTAAGCGTTGTTGCAGAAGAAGAAGAGGTTTGAATAATGGATGGGGGTGTTCGAACATAACATCATGGTGCGACTGTGTTTCATCTCTCCCATGTAAATAAAATCAATTTCTCCCTCACAGAGCTTCATAGTTTTAGGCTTGGCCATGTATGCAAGTTGGAACCACCAGCCGCCACCATCCAGGTGCTAGTGCATTTTAGAAAAGACCAAAGATTTGGCGGTGCTACTTGGTACCAAAAAATGGCAGAAAGAAATCGGCTCATTTGAATGGAAACATGTTGGAGTTTGTCTCTGGCTGGTCTGCTCTGCCACCTACTTTGGCAGGTGACCAACCTTCATTTGGAGGCCGTGGTAGTTAGTGGGTAAAGTAGTGAAAGTGGCTGGTGGATGTTGAAATTGTCCACACACTTGGGCGGTGGATAAAAACTAAAATTTCTTGCCCTCCTTATGCCATTAACATTAGTGTAACTTGGGGTTCAATCAGCTGTTAAAACAGGAGTAAAGCATAGAGATGTGCATGTTTTCATCATGGATCTCTAACGCTCACATATGTACATGAACCTGTTGTCATGTCCTGCAAAAAACCTGTTACTCCTATTGGTGGTTGTGTTTTTTTTGTTTTCCTCACATAGGGGAAAGTAAGCAAAACAAAACAGTTGATGGGGCATCCTGAGGTCAAGCAGAACCATTGAAAACACATTGTAAAGTTTCAGAAAACAATGGACACTACTGGAAAAAACAAACATTTTTCTCAGTTCCTTACAAGTTGACTTTGTGGAGATGAGGAGTTCCTGCAGGATGCCAGTATGAGTCAGACGATCCTTTGGTCAGTTTTATTTTATGCGTTACTTTTGATGTGTTTAACAACTGCTCTTATTCAGAGTGACTCAGAGAATCAGTGTAAAAAGCTTAGAGTGGCAGTAATACAACCAACATTGGGTTGGCTGGATGCTAGAGGTTGGAGAAGCGGACTTGTGTCAAGAGGCAACCGGTTTAAATCCCCAGACTGGGTTCCTCAAAAACTGCTGCTGAAGTGTCCTTGAGCAAGGTGCTTAAAGACCCCATGAAACGGCATCTTTACTTGGGACGGGTTGGTTCAAAAGTCTAAACCACTGGAATATCAGTCAGGTAGAGAAAGGCAGTTTTTATTTACGCATTTTATTGGTGCAGCATGAGGTCACCATTAAAGATAATCTGTTTGCCAGGTAGTAAAAGTAATGGGAGTTCATGTCATGGGGACTTGAACACACCTGATTGCACCTGAACTGCTCAGTGACCAGCAGTAAAAGACTGGCTGTACTGGGCAGCTCCCAGTGTGAATGTGTGGTTCTGTATGAATGTGAAGCAGGGTGTGGCTGAGAAAAGAGCATTCCCTGGATAATTAAAGGTTAATTACATGACAACAACAGCGAGGAGTGCAAAGGTCAAAGCCACAGCGCCTTGACATTGCCTCATCAATAATGCTGCATGTCTAATTGTTCTACTAATGTACAGTCTGCCTCAACACAGTGTGTGTTTGTGCTTGCTGTTTGCGATGGTGGAGACCCGTGTGTGTGTGTGTGTGTGTGTGTGTGTGTACATACATAATATCCCAGCACAACGTACATAATATCCTACATATTGACCTTCAGGCCGTGGTCCAGTCACCTGCTGAGTCCATCTGTTGGAGCTGCTCACTCTCTCTCCTGCCGTAACCCAAGCCCGATCGCCCGGTCACACACACACTCACTGCTTTTAGAGACAAGGGGCTTTCCCCTGATACTGGCAAGCTGGCAAGCTGGCTGTGTGTGTGTGTGTGTGTGTGTGTGTGTGTTGACTGCTCTTAAGAGTGCATCAACTTGTCACCCTACACCTTCCTTTGCTTCCTTTCCTAGACTTGTGTTTCTAATAAAGTCACCGTGGTGCTCGTTGCAAAACGGCATCACCTATGAATAGTCAATACAGCCGTAAAGCAAATTCCACAGACAATTCATTTTTGTGTGTGTGTATGTGCAGGCCATTCACCAGCCACTCTACCGACATTTGATTTTTACACTACAATTGGACTTTTCAAATCAAGAGTTGTTGACCAAAATGCTTCATTTACCTGAAACTGATCATTCAGTGCCTCAAAAATCTAGAGGATTCAGTCTCTAAAGTTACCTGCTATCCTACATTTTTTTTTTAACGCTAAAAAAGGCCAAACAGTTCATTAATGGCTGTTGTGAACTTTTGAATTGAAATATTTCAGCTTCCAAAATGTTCCTCCATGACTTTTCCCCAACCCCGACCAGTGTTGCGAGATTCTCAAAATCATGCAAGAAGACAGTAGTTGTAGTTATATTTACCTCCTTCAGTCGATGACTTTTTGGACTTCTCTTAGTCCCCCACAATCTAATGCTACCAATCATTTTGTGTAGGTGGATACGGTGGAAATCACATTTTGGAACGAACTTCCAAAGACGGTTGGTTACCTGCCAAAGTGTCTGGTGGGGTGGACAAGCTTACCGGCTGGAGCTAAAATTTACCAGCATTTTACCAAATTTGTACCCGTTTTTGGCCAGTGGCAGGTTTTAATTTGCTCCACTGGATATGAACTGTGTGAAGCGGCCCAAAGCCTCAGATTGTGGTCTTGAGAACGGGGGACTGGCCAGAGTGTCCAGCTGAGTTACTCTCAGTGGGATTTCAACTCATTGTGTCAGTTAGTTTTACAATCACTTGACTCCGGCACTGCTCCACGCTGCCCTATAGAGAACAGCTAAACTGTGATCTTGTCTGTATTTGTAATATCAGTGTCTCTTGTGCTTTTGGCTCTGGTTTTAGTGATCTTACTATAGTGCTTCCTTGGGATTTTCTCGTAGCAGAAGTGTTGGGGGGGAGTTGGGTTCAGTCGTCCCGCTCTTATCCCCACTGTCAGTTTCAGAACCTGTCGCTGGTTTAAAATGACTCTTACTGTCATTAACTTTAATTTATCCAGGGAAGGTTTGCTGAGCACGCATGCACTTCTTCAATAACGCCCTGCTTCACATTCAGTTTTACACATCCACACTGGGAGCCACCCAGGACAACCACAGTCTCCTGTCGGTCGCTGAATAGCCCCACTGAAGCAGCTAAGCCGTCGGGGTGCCTTGCTCATGGGCACCTAGACAGCAGCTGTCAAGGGAAGGGAGACCAATTTTCAGAAGAAGGCTTCTGGGCTTTGAACCAGCAACCTTTCAGTCCCAGTTCCTGTTTCTCTAACCTCTATGGTCTTCACTGTCACCTAAGTGTTAAGGCTGAACGATTTTGAAAAAATATCTAATTGCGATTATTTTGACTAATATTGCAATTGCAATATTAGAGGGAATGATAATTTTTACATCATTATTCTCATTTTCATTGAAAAACGTATTAAAATGATTATGGTGTGATTTTTGCGGGGATCTGTACCAAACAAAGATGTTTTCTTAAGTCGGTAGAATATGATGTGTAGGCCAGGACATCTCTGCAGCACAACAATATTTAATTTAAAATGGTATTTTGACACACATTTAGCCTTTAACAAATATTGCACCTCCTGCGATTTGAAAATTGCAGTAGGCTGATTTTGATAAAATTTCAATTAATTGTTCAGCCCTACTGAGTGTCCGGTCTCTAAAAGAGTTCTGGTCCTATACAGATTACACAGTGAAGGCAGTGTGTGTTTCATTTTAGGACAAAACCTAGGAAAGTAAGTTTTATTTGTCCTCTGACCATGGTGGTTGGCATCTCAAAATTCAGCTGACAGTTTCACTATTTTAATGGCCAAATAGAGTTTTAGAGCTGGGCAGGACTTCCAGATGATGGTTGGTTAAGCAGCAAGTTAGACAAACCATGTGAGCTACTTGTAATCCATGAACCATGTGTATCAGTATTTACTATGAAACTCTAACATTTCAGTTTGTATCTGCACCAGTGCCATCAAGCCAAATTTCTGCATAGCTGTTGTACTTAATGATTTTGAAACACAGAGGACATCTTGGCAGTTAACCAGCCATCATCTGGAGGCTCTTTTCTGTTCTAGAAATCATATTTGCCTGGTAAAATAATGAAGGTGGCTGATGTATTGTGGGATGAAAATGTTAGTTTCCTGCCTGCATCTCTTAAAAAGTCAACTGTTCTGCTGCCAGGAGCAACGTAATTGTTTTCCCATTATATTCCCTATATTTGTGACATCCCACTAGATATCTTGAAAAGATGTAAAAGGATACTAAAACAACTGAGATCTAAGGAGTTTCTTTCTCCCGGGACACGGATGCGTCTACGCCGGCTCCTGGCTGCATCCTGACCCTGTGTTCAATAGGTTGACGCGGTTATGTAATTAGCCTAACTTGGAGGAGTTCCTGCGGTGAGCCATCCGACTGCTTTCTCTCTCTCTCGCTGCGAGACGCTAAGCTTTTTTTCCACCATTAATTAAGCAGCAGTGACTTCTCTCTTCCTCTGCCAAGGGAGCCCAGATGAGAGTTCCTCCACAGCGGAGAGACAGACCAGGCAGGGAGGAAGGAGAAGGCCAGGCTGAGGCCGAAGCCGGAGCAGAGCATTAGTCTTCCCGCAGGCCGGGGCCCGCACTCATAAAGTATCTCAGAATAGTCGTGTTGATACGAGACCAGTTTGCCTCATAAGAACCAGTGACGCTTGATGGTTCTGTGACCTGGTCTGACCTGTCCTCCTGGATCCCTACTCTTTATCAGAGCACAAAAGCTACACTTTTTAATGTAAATATAAACCCGTCTTATATGTATTTTCCTACAAAGTGCTAGAGCTTTCAGACGCACAGTTATCATGATAAGCGAGAAGTAATTTGCTGTTATTTAATAGCTTCCTTGTTTTTGTTGATGTGTTTACATCTTGGTGCAAGTGGCATTATTCTCAGTGTTAGCTGAAAATCCACACAGCGCGCATCCTTTCCCATCATAATTGGACATGTACCTTTTATTGATTGGAGACTACCACCTCCATGACCTTTTTGACGTGAGAATATTTGATTAACTGATCAGATTTACGAGTTTATCATGTCACTCAACTCCTGATTGTTGGGTTTTCTGTTGTGTTCTTTTCTCTGTCCCCAGGACAAATTTCCGTTTCATTCAATCAGACACGCAAAGTTTTTCTGATTTGATTGATGATTTGTGTGCAGGTTTTTCTGTTGATGATTTTGTAATAGGCAAAGCACTGTGGGCATCACCGGTAAGAACTAAAACTCTACTCTATATCGAGGAAAGCACAAAAATTAATGTGATCTAGATCTCAGCTTTTTTATGCCGTTTGAAATCGGGGGTAGCAGAGCTGAGACTGAGCCCAGGAGCCAAACCTGGACAGAAAATGTATGTGAAAATGCCTCAAATATTTGAGCTACATGATGTGTGCCTGGATAAGCTCGCCAGGCATTTGAATAGTTTCCAAAGAGGAAATGTCAACTGTAAGGTAGAGCAGAGGGGGGCAGCGGTAGAGCAGGGGGTTGCCCAAATAAATAAACTCTAGACTAGACACCTCCATTTGATAAAGGTTTTGTCCCAGGTTGTTTCTGGTCTGTCTCTGCTGTAGGTGGGGAGATAACAGTGGGGAGATCAGACTCTCCCACTGCTAACTTCTAATGAATAAAATGACCATAAACCATAAACGAACTGCAGCAGATATCGCGTGGAGCTGGTTGTATTATTTTGAATGTAACTAATAATTTACATTTTTATCACCTCGGACTTCCGACACCGGTGGATTCGCTGCAGTGTTTGTCGCCTCTGTTGACAATTTGTGATGCCAAGTGGGAGCCTGCAAAATATTCCCACGTCCAACTTTTAATTACCGCTGGGAGGCTGACGTGAACGGGTTTTCTTGGCAGCTCATACGTGACGGTGTGAACACGGTATTCAGGAGGCAGCAGCATGGAGCCCATAGTATGGTACAACCTCACCAAACTTTTCTAATGTGCTTGGTCAGTGCGTGGTTTTGGCTGCTGTGTTGGTCACATAACAGTTTTCTCTTACAAACAATTACACCATTAATACCTTAATAAAACTACATCCAATTCTGCCATTTTTATTGTTGTTGTGGCCCTTTGTAATTCGCTGGATGCAGAGAGGCACGGAAATGTATACACACACTCCTCGTACTGTAATGTGCTGTGGATAAAGGCATCGACCAAATGGCATACGTCAGCATGTTTTCACTGTAATGGACGGCTGCCGTTGTGTAGCAGGCAGGAAACATGTTTCATGACAAAGCGACAACATGGATAATCTTATAGGAGCTGTAGGAAAATAACCCATAGATCATATAGAAACCCACTGGAAAGGGATTATGAAATGTAATCATGGATGGGTTGCAGTTGAGAAAAAACAACTGAAAGGTTTATTTTGTTTATATTTGCCGGACGACTGTTTGCATGTGTAAGGCTGCCATGTCATGCTTAGGGCTGCTCTTTGTGCTGATATATGGGCTTAGTTGAGATGGTGTGTGTGTGTATAATGTGTGTGTGTGTGTGTCCACTCCAGGGTTCTTCCACGCTGATGTGTGTGAAGGGTAGTTTCTGGGTTATTCTAGGCTGCAGACACACACGCATACACACGCACTCTCACATTCTCAAACACACACACTGTCACACACCGTTTGATACACACAGCCACAGAGGAACAAAGTCTCTCTCTCTCTCTCTGTCTCTCTCTCTCTCCTCCTCTGCATTCATACTCATACTCGTTCTCTCTCACCCTGCTCCAAGCCTGTTAGCTGTGCTCTCTCTGTGTCTCTGTAGAGGGATTACTGTGTCCTGTGTGTGTGATTATCTGTCTATTAATAGCTTCCTTTAAGGCCATTCACATGCTCCTATAGAGGCAGAGCGGCCCCGGGCTCCGCCACACAACGCCACCAGCAACCAGTAATTACATTAACTGTACTGAAAGGAAGGGACAGGGGCCAGCACACACACAAACATACATACACATGCATGTGCAGCATGTATACACACACAAAACAAGCATGCACACATAGAGTGTACTGTATACCAACTATAGTCATATATGCATACTGTATGGACATGTATACACCAGATAAGCATGCATGTACACACATGCACAAGATAAGTGTGCACATATATGGGCAGGCATGCATGCACAAAAACACACACACACACACTTAGCTTTATGTATGTACATACTGTACACACCAGATAAGCATGCACATGTATTTACAGGCACACACACACGCACACACACACACACACACACACAAGACAAGTGTGCACTCATAAGGGCAAGAGTGCATGCACACACACAAATGCGAGCACACAGACACACACACACAGGCAAAACAAGTGTGCACAGACAATTACCAGTATGCATTCAGACAGATAGAGAAGGCTGCACACGTGAGGGCAAGCATGCATGCACACACACGCATGACAATCATTAAGGCACATACACACGCACACACACACACACACACACACACACACACACACACACACACACACACACACACACACAAGCGTGCAGACCGTTTCCTACAGGAGAGTCATTGTACCAGATACCAGTGGACTAACCATACATTTCCTTTTGATTAGTCGGATTTGCCGCTCGGCTTCCTGATGCGTCCGGGTGTGAATAAACACGGATCTGTGCGTCATGTCGTCTTATCTCGACCCCTCAGGGTTGTGGGAAATTCCTCGCAGTCATCAACCATCAGTCAAACGCTGGTAGATTTCTGGCTGTGGCTGGAATGTGTGTGTCTGCGCTACCAGCCTGTTTGGCAGGTAACCAACCATCATTAAGGCCTCCTGTTCCACTCTGAAAATCTAGCTGGTTTAACCAAGAGGTTAATTTCATGCCCTCGTTCTGATCTTTTACATTCAGGCTTTTAGCTGATGTTCCTGTCCAGAGCGACTTCAGATGAGTGAGCAGGAAAGCGGTGCAGTATCTTGCTCAGGGACACTTTGACAGGCTGCTGTTTAGAGCTTAAAAAAAAAAATTGCAATTAAGCAATAAACTTATGCAATTTCCAAATCGCAGAGGCTGCAATTAATTGCTTAAGAGAGAGGGACGTCTAAAATTGACAAGGTGTTTCTGAACAAGGTGTTTCAGAGCTGCAGGTAATCTTTGGTCCATGAATCAAATTTGTACAATATTGGTGAAAACCTTTTATCATACTCAAACTCAGTAAATCCTGCACACTGACAACTATTTTTTTATTTAAAACAAAATCAAAATCTGTTCAAAAACATGTATGACAAGAAAAAAAAATTAAATCATCAATGTCAAATAATCAAAATTAGAGTTTTTGTCAATATCTTCCAGCCCTTATGCTGTTGGAATTGAATCTGTGACCTTTCCGTAATGGGACGGTTCCTCTGACCGTGAAGCCGCCCTGCTGCCCTGGTCGACATTCAATTTTTAGGAATTTAGAGCGCTCACTCAGCATATAACACACAGTTTAATTAGGAGCTTGTTTTGTCTGGTTGGCTGGTAAAACAATGAGGTACAATCACATCCAATATGGACTCCAGTTGGTTTTCCATCCTGGTTGCATATCATGTAACATCTCATTTGGGAAAAAACACTGCAGCGCTCAATCTAATTTTGATAAAAGTCAAAGAGGAAAACGTCATGCGTTTGCCCTAATAATGAATGAAATGAGTATTCTGGAAGAGAGCGCTGAGCTGCTGGTCCTTCCACCCCACTAAGTTTCTAGAGCGGGGATTAAACCCAGCAGAGTCCAGGACTCCTGCCAGTCAATCAGTGTTTGGGTTTGTTTGGGACTGACCTGGTTGGACGCGGCCTCACTGAGCTGAGTGGAAGCAGGAGGCCAGCGGGTCGTGAGTAAGTAGTGGCATTTGGAACAAAACAGCTTCAGTATAATCAAGTTAATACTCTTGATGAGATCGGGCGAGCTTTGTTGGCCCGGACGGGAAACTTCACTTTCTCATCCAGCGGTCGGAGCTGCAAGAGGATTTCAAGAATTTAACCGGTCACTTTGACCGGCCAAATTGCTTTTTGGTATAGAAGAAGACACGGACTGTTACAGGGTTCCCACAGGTCCGGGAAATCTTTTGAAAGTTTGAGAAAAACAATTAAGGCCTCAAAGGTATAATAAGTAAATGAATGGATGGCTTTAAAAGTACTTGATTTTTCAAATTAAAATAGAGCACCCAACTTTGTCAATATGCCTCAGCTCTCTAGATCTCTCTCCATCCTCGCATGAACACTTTACATCCTGAGGAAAACTGTAATGGATATCTGCAGTTTTAAAATGAATAATTTCACCAGGATTTCTTGACATGATCAATAAAAAAACGAGGCCTCTATGATGTCTACTTTTGATCAATGTCGTGTCTTTCCCCAAAACATGCCAGCCATGAGCCCTTCTCGCCAAACAAGACCTTGAAAGTAATTGAAAAGTTCTTGAGTTTGATGCCAAATTAAGTGTGGGAACCCTGCTGTGAACCGCCAAAGCTTTTGGTTCAATTGGCAAACTTACCAAGAGCAAACAGATTTTAGCAGCATTCGGCTGGTGGCTGGGGATAATTTCCCACCATGCTTTGTACCTAAAGCACATTATTGAAATCACAGCCTACAAACAGCAAAAGTTTGGAGCTGGACTTGGATGAGAAGGGTGTTAAGTAGTATTAGCTTCTCTTTCTGGCCCGAGGCTTTCCCGCCAAACTTTTAGGCAAAGAGGGTGAAGCTTTCCTCCATTCCCAGTGGACACATAGATACACACACACATATGGATGCAGTCATTCATACACTCATACATACACACGTAAATATGCATATACAATTTCATGCACGGATACACGTACACACCTACATTCACACCCAGTGTCTGAAATGAGCATTCTGACTCACCTGCCCAGAGCTGGTAAATGATAAAATGTATCTGCCAAGTGTAATTTTTACCAGTCAAAATGATAAATATACAAATACAAAAAAATACAGATTAAGAGCGCTACTTGGTGCCAGAAATGTCCATGGCAGAAACAGATGCCCTTTGGAATGGGTTCTACAAGAATGTATTAAAAACCAAAGAGGGTCTGAAGCACTCTGTTGTGAGGAACAAAAGTTAAAAGCCTTTATTTCACATTGGAAATGGAATAGTTGCAACCTGACTGATGTGTTTCAGCTTCAACGAGCCTTCATCAGGGTGTGGACCCTCTGATTTGACATATTTCCTGTTGAAACAGGATGTTGGGGGCGGGACATAGCGTGGGGGAGGGATCATTCAAAAGTGGCCGACGGTGTCAACCAATGAGAGATCAGTTAGGGAGAGAAAGTCAGTTTTATTTGATCTGTGATGTTTTTTTTGTGCGTCTTCTGGTACAACATGAACCACTAAAAATATGAAGTAAAAGTAATGGGATTTTGATATAAAAATGCAATGGCATTTATTGTGAAATAGGTGTTTGTTATGATATGGGAAATTATCTACCAAGGTGAAGTTCATTGTGACTTTAAAACTTCACTCACTCAGCGGATCTGGTTTGTAAGTTATCATGAACTGCAACAGAAATTAAAAATTCCAACAAAGCAGTTTGAAGAGTAATTTCGGACCCTGTTCACACTTTGATACACACACACACGCATACACACCATACACACTTCTGAGTGCCACTGGTCTGCCGCCTTCAGGACAGCTTATCCCTTGCATAATAACGGGCCGGTCCTGCCGGGATGGGAACATCAGGTCTTGAGTTGCGGGGATCAGGAGAGCGCCGTGCGTTTCCCAGCGCGCCTGAACTCCCCGCAACCCCGCCGCCTCGTCTGTCACTGTGAAAGCCTATAGAGACACCTGCTGCCTCGCTCTGCCGGGGCGTCCCGACAGCTTCTGACAGCTCCGGCTCTGCCTCTCCTTCACAAACACTCTCTGCCGGGTAATGAGCCTGTCGCACGCTTCCTCCGTGTGAACAGCTGATTTGGAGGGAAGATGAATAAGTAAAAGGGGCTTGTGCAGAGCAGGAAACTGACTTTTTTTTTTTTTCGCCTGCCGCCCACAGTAGTGTCCTTTGTTGTCTGTGACGCATTTTGTGACAAACATAGGCTAATTGTTAAAAGCTTTCTATAAATAAGTTTGGTTTGACGCGAGTGGGCTGGAGAACTCTAAAAATGTACTAGTCACTTTCTCTGGTAAACACACATTTTCTGAAGTGATAATGTGCGAGATCCTCATTTTTTATTTTTTATTTTTTATTTTGTCTCCATCTTTGTTGCTCAGCCTCACTGCTGTGGTGTTTCTTTACTTCCCAGAAACCACCTTTCAATCAAACAGTGTTGGGCGGAGCTTGGATTTTCTGTTGATGCTTCTGGCTATCACTGCTCATGCTAACTACCCGGTTCTTCTTCTGCTGTTTATTCCAAACAAAGTGGAAACGTGAAACGCATCACTGTTTAGAACAGACGATGGAAAAGCTTCATGAACTGGATATAGGTTGAATCATTATTGTGTTATATCAATCAGCGATAGAGAGTAGGAAAACTATGAAAATGGTGGGTTACCTGCCAAATAAATGTTATTTGGCTACTAAACATGAAAGCAGTCATCTCTCTTTCCCTCTTTCACACATTTTCTTCTCTGTCTTCACTTAAGCTTTATTGCCTTTCTGCTTAACTAGATATTATACTGTGGAGAGAGCCGGGGTTGATGGGAGAGAGGGGATAACATGCAACAAAGGTCCTGAGTCGGATTCAAATCCTTGTCTCCATTTTTAATCAGAGTCTCTTTTTACTTCCAAGGCTTTGATGTTTTTTCTAGTATGTGATCTTTTTCTGTTCTGGTGCCGCTGCTCCCTGACCCCTCTCTCTCTCTCTCTCACTCCCTCACACACACTCTCACACACACACACACACACACACACACACCCGGGAAGTCAGGAGACATCTGTGTGGGCTGGAAGGATTTCTACACCAATTTAACTGACTTCTCTCTCTTCATCTTTTTCTCCCCCACTGTGTGTGTGTGTGTGTGTGTGTTGTGTTCACGCTCTGTGTGTGTGGTCTCTGTGTGTGAATACTCTTTGTACTGTATGTGCACTGTGTGTGTCTGTGTATCTGTGTGTGTTGTGTGTTTCTTTTGTTTGTGTGTACGTCTGATTTGTGCGTCTCTGCTTCATGTGTGTCTTCTTCGTGTGTGTCTTCTTCGTGTGCGTCTGGTTTGTGTGCGTTTGATTTGCGTGCTTCTGCTTCACGTGTGTCTCCTTCCTGTGTGGCTTGTGTGCGTTTGGTTCGTGTGCCCAGACGTGCCAGCGCCGGAGCAGCCGGAGCTGTTCCTGAAGAAGCTGCAGCAGTGCTGTACCGTCTTTGACTTCATGGACACGCTGTCGGACCTCAAGATGAAGGAGTACAAGCGCTCCACGCTCAACGAGCTGGTGGACTACGTGACCGTCAGCCGGGGCTACCTGACAGAGCAGGCCTACCCCGAGGTCGTCAAAATGGTGAGGGGGGGGCGAACACACACACCTGACACACTCATACTGAACACACACTGGACACACTCATACTGAACACACACACACGACACACTCATACTGAACACACACACACGACACACTCATACTGAACACAGACCTGACACACTCATACTGAACACATACACTGACTGGACACACTCATACTGAACACACACTGGACACACTCATACTGAACACACACCTGACACACTCATACTGAACACACACACACTGGACACACTCATACTGAACACATACACACTGGACACACTCATACTGAACACACACACCTGACACACTCATACTGAACACACACACTGGACACACTCATACTGAACACACACACTGGACACACTCATACTGAACACACACTGGACACACTCATACTGAACACACACCTGACACACTCATACTGAACACACACCTGACACACTCATACTGAACACACACTGGACACACTCATACTGAACACACACCTGACACACTCATACTGAACACACACACCAGACACACTCATACTGAACACACACCTGACACACTCATACTGAACACACACACCAGACACACTCATACTGAACACACACATGCTGGACACACTCATACTGAACACACACACGCTGGACACACTCATACTGAACACACACACTGGACACACTCATACTGAACACACACACCTGACACAGTCATACTGAACACACACACACTGGACACACTCATACTGAACACACACACCTGACACAGTCATACTGAACACACACATGACACACTCATACTGAACACACACACCTGACACACTCATACTGAACACACACTGGACACACTCATACTGAACACACACCTGACACACTCATACTGAACACACACTGGACACACTCATACTGAACACACACACACGACACACTCATACTGAACACACACACACGACACACTCATACTGAACACACACACACGACACACTCATACTGAACACAGACCTGACACACTCATACTGAAAACACACACTGGACACACTCATACTGAACACACACTGGACACACTCATACTGAACACACGCTGGACACACTCATACTGAACACACACACCTGACACACTCATACTGAAAACACACACTGGACACACTCATACTGAACACACACACTGGACACACTCATACTGAACACACACACTGAACACACTCATACTGAACACACACACTGATCAGAAACACATAAAGTAAGCTAACACAGCATCACATTAAGAAAACGTTTATGATGCAAACAGAGTGGGAACAAAGTACAGTGATGGATTTGATGTAGCACTGTTTAACACGTGTGCACACACACACACACACACACACACACGCTCTTTTGGAGGAACCTGGTTGTGAGATATTGCTAGATACAGACGTTGCAGAGTTACAAATCCACTCACTGTGAACAGACACTAAACACACACACTCTGCACTGAGCTGGTACCACTCATTATGTCTCTCTATCTCTCACTCTCACTCTCTCTCACACACACATTCACTCACTCACACATGCAAATACACAGTCACTCCTGCAGGCACGCAAACTCACCACACTCAATCCCACTTCAACTCACACACACACACACGTGCGCTCACACAGTGTATAGTTTTGAGCGTCTCCTGTGGTTTGTGTTCCAGGTGTCTTACAACATATTCCGGACCCTTCCGCCCAGCGACAGTAATGAGTTTGACCCTGAGGAGGACGAGCCCACGCTCGAGGCCTCCTGGCCACACTTACAGGTAAACACAGCAGGAGAGAGAGTGTGTGTGTGTGTGTGTGTGTGTGTTTGTTTGTTTATCAGAGTATCAGTGACTTATACCTTGTGTTCTACCCCAGTGTGTTTTAGTTTCAGTAGTCATATCCTATTCTACCTGCATTAGCATTGCTTACTAATGCTAGCAGGAGGCTGGTGGCAATTTCTCATCAACAAAAACTTGCATGTAAAGCTTCTGCTCTGATAGGGAAAGTCTGGAAATGTATGGAAAAGGAATTCGCCTCCAGGTTATGAGGGTTGGAAATTGAAAAAACGTTTGGGAAAAATATTGTACATACAACTGCACATTTTGGTTTTAGACCCTCGTCATCTCACATATTATAATTTTCATCTGTAGAGTGATATGAGAACCTCCAAATTCAGTCAAGAAATTAAGATCCGGAAAAAGTTTGAATGCCCAAAAAATGGATTTCATTAGTGCAAAGTATGATTGAAATTCCCAAATTGCTGCCCCACTGTTAGTAGTGTTGAGCTAGTGGTTGTGGTTTGGGTGGTCTAGGGTTGGGGTCAAGGGTCGGGGTCCTGATTGGGGGTTTAGATTGTGGTCCAGCTTTTGGGTCCAGGCCTTGAGCCCGGCTCTCTCGTCTCTCACCTCCCCTCCTCCTTCTCTGTGCCTGCTGCCCGGCCTCCCAGGACTCCTTTAGAAATGAGATGCAAATCTCAAGGAGAAGCTTCCTGGTAAAACCTTTTTTCTTTTTGTCCGTTTCATTTCTTTTCGCATTTATCCAAGTTTCCAAATCAACAACCAACGTTCCAAAGTCATAAACAACTCATTGTTTTTTTCAATAAAACCCCCTTATCCTAACCCCGCCCCCTGCCAATCCAGACATTTTTTTTACCCAGCTACCTCCAGAGGTGACCACTCTACGCTGTGCCTTTTGTGACCTTTGACCCCTTTGACCATTCAAACCCTTTCCTTTACTCCAGTCCAGTCACAGTCTTACCTGGGTTGGTTTGCGGGATCTCATTTCAAAGAGGATCATACCAGTTTTCTTTTTGATCAACTTATCGTGCAGTGGGAAGACTGGTTCCAGTTTGTGTCCAGTGTTTTAACTTTAGCACTCTGCGTATATTTAGTGTTTTAGCTAGCTTGGCATCATCTCACATGCAGTGTAGCGCACTGAATACTGAACTAGGCTTGGGCCACTTCCAAAATGTAATATTCTGATGCTGTCCCGCCAAAATATCGCGATATATGATATTATCGTGGAGGGGTGGCAGGGGTTGGTTGTTTTGGTTTTTGTTTACTTTTTGGTATTTTCTTTTCTTTTCTTATTAAGAGCCTAGAAGTGATTTGATCTTACTATTCAAGCAAAAACAATGGCCATTTGGGGGATATTCAATACCACAGAAAATATTGCGATATTCAGAAAATATCGCGATATTCGGAAAATATCGCGATATTCAATATCGGCCCAAGCCAATACTGAACACACAGGTCAAACTGCTACCAGTCTCCTTACTGTGCAGCTGTCAGTTGGTCAAAGAAGTTCTTTGTCAAAATTTAACTTTTCCAACTCTCTTTGTCTTAACCTCACCATCTCTCTCTCTCTCTCACTCTCTCTGTCTGTTTCTCTCCATCTTTCTCTCTCTCTTCTTCTCTCTCTCTTTAGTTGGTATATGAGTTCTTCATCCGGTTCTTGGAGAGTCAGGAATTCCAGCCCAGCATTGCCAAAAAGTACATAGACCAGAAGTTTGTCCTACAGGTGAGTCACTCAACAAGCCTGCAGGAACAGCTCAGCTTCTTTCTTTCTATTTTGTTTTTCCTTCATCTCACTCTTTCTTCCACCTGTGCCATCTTCCTTCTTGCTGTCATTCTTTCTGTCCTTGTCTTTGTTTTTATTTCTTCTTCTTTTCTTTCTGACTTTCATTTCCCTTTTCTGACTTTCTTTCAACTCTTTGAAATCTGTCTTTCTCTTTCTTTCTTGCTATTTTTCTTTTACTGTTTCTTCCTCTTGTCTTATTCTGTCTCTATCGCTTTCTTGCTGCCTTTCTTCCCGGCTTCTTTCTTGCCTTTCCCCCCCCCCCCTTCTTGTCTCTCTTTCTCTTCATTTCTGTCTGTTCTTCTCTTCCCCCCATCCAGCTCTTGGAGTTGTTTGACAGCGAGGATCCTCGGGAGAGAGACTACCTGAAGACAGTCTTGCACAGAATCTACGGCAAATTCCTGGGGCTGAGGGCTTTTATACGAAAACAGATCAATAATATTTTTCTACGGTAAGAACCGCGCTGCTCCACACACACTGTCATCAGGTTATCCACGGGTTCTTAAAACCTCTGAAGAAGACTTAAAATAAATGTTCTAAATGTAAGGCCTTAAAAAGTATTAAAATATCTTAAATATCGTTAATAGAGATCCTTTTTTTTCACCATGCAATGACAGGTTTCTTTGCGTTGCATATCCATTCTTTGATTAACACGTTGCGTTCCATTCAAAGTGGAAAATGGGACATTTCCCAGTGGTCCGCTTTGGAAAAATTAGGGAAAAAACATGGCCGCCTGCACGATTTTCTTTCCCCAACGTGAAATCCTGTCCCCCATGCATCAGCTAATGTTGTGTCAATGATATTTGACGTTTACCCATTTACAACACAGGTGATTTTGTAACTTTAAAGTCATGCAGGGCTGAAAAAATCAAACTTAAGTGTATCTTGAGAATTGTAAACCTGTTGAAAGTAGCGCTGTGTGGCGTTTACAGTGTGCGCCGCCATGTTGCCAAACCTGTGGGAAAAGAAATCGAGTTTCCTACTTGGAAGTCTGACTTGAAGGGCCTTTCCATCGCATTTTTCAAAGTTTGAAGTAGTTTCTGACTTTCTGACATCTGTGGAACGCAGCAGCAATACAGAGTTAAACACAGTTGGACTTCATGTCCCTTAATAGTGAATTTCCTGGTTTCCTTTTTCTTGTTCTGCCAGTTTATAGTTTCAGATCTATGTTGAATCAGAAATAGGTTGTAGGTTTTGTCAGCTTTGTGTGTGTGTTTTGTTGGTTAAACTTTTTCTCTTTGTCTCTCCCTCACTCTCTCTCTCACTATCCTTTTCTTTCCCTTTCTCCCATCGTTTCCCTCCCTCTCTTCCCTCCCCCTCCTCTCCCTCCCTCTCTCTTTCTCTCTGTCTGTCCTGTAGTTTTGTTTATGAGACGGAGCACTTCAACGGGGTGGCTGAGTTGCTGGAGATCCTGGGGAGGTATGTGGAGGCCTCAGCCTTACATTTACATTCTAGTCTTTTAGCTGACGCTGTCACCCAGAGCCTCTTACAGCGAGGGGAGGGGGGGGGGCAGCAGAATGAGCCTGAATCCCAGATCAACCAGATATCTGTCTGCTCTTTCTGTTTAGTCTAAAATGTATCTTCTATTTAATCGGGTAGTCTTATTGAGATTGAGATCTTTTTCCAGACAGACCCCGAGAACAAAAACGATAAAAAAATGACAAAATACACGATTAAGTCTCACGTTCCTGCAGTCAACAGTCAGCAATATACAGGAACATACACGATAAAAAGAAATCATAAACATTGTAGAAACCCTGAGATGTCATTGGTTTAAAGCTACACTAGACAAGTTTCTTATGTAAAAATACACCCATCTCAGCAGCTTAAATCACAAAGTGAGGCTACAACACAGAAGATGTGTGAAGATGTCCCATCCTCACTAATTGAGATGCCATAGATTCACCCTGTTGGCCCAAATTATTATTGTCAGTACAATTATTATATTTATTTGGGTGTTTGGTATGGTCACTGGAGGGAAAATCCTCTCAGTGCACAGTGAGTGACAAATCAAAATTGAATCAAATCGTCCAGAGACTGAACCTCTTCAGCTTCAGTCCCACCAGACACTCAGAAGACGTTTAGTTCGCTGACGTCACATTACATGATTTCTGGATATTGTCCTCAAAATTGGAACAGGTCCCTCTCGCTGCCATTTGGGACCGCCAACAAAATTACCTACCGCAGCTGTAAAATCATTGAGGGGGACAAGAAATTTTAATTTCAAATTGCTTTGCAGCGTGTTCCACTTTTACAGGGGAATAATTTCAGAAAACCCATCCTGCCAAGTTCAGAATATATGTGCAAATTATTTAAAACTAACCAGTTCTGTGATCTGGTCCCATAATTACTGGATTTAAAATACAGTAGAGATGTGAGGTGCTGCTGAGCAGAGCCTTATACATTAATATAATGCAATGCGTTACCTTGTCATTGAAGAAGACTATCCAACTTTTGTTTGACTTGTAGATGAAAAATGAATTAATCCACTTCTGAATTTATTAATCTTGATTAATCTTTTGAAAATGGATCTTTTACAGCCTTGAAATCTGTCGATCTCAGGTTCACCTGCAACATGCCGTCTGTCCTTGTGCCAAAAGTGCGAGGACAGTGGAAAAATAAAATGTTGCATCCAATAAATCACAATGCAAACAAAGCCAGTGGTAGGATGATAGTTTTGAACAGAGTGCCGTCCCGTAGAGACGGACCGGGGCTTTACAGGAGCGCCGGCTGTTCTGCCGGGCCTCAAGGATATAACAGCACTCTGCCGATGAGTTACATCCCATAATTTAGCCTGCAGGCCCACGGTCCGTGTAAACACTATTCTCTTTGTCTGCTTCCCATTGATCTTCCAGTTGCTTTCATAGTGTCACAATGAATGTCTTTCATGTACTCATGTATAATTTATGTTTATATTCTCTGTCTTTTCTCTGTCCCCTCTTCTCTTTTCCTCTCTCAATCTTCTCTCCCTCTCTCTCTCTCTCTCTCTCTCTCTCTCTCTCTCTCTCTCTCTCTCTCTCTCTCTCTCTCCCTCTCTCTCTTCCAGTATAATCAATGGTTTCGCTCTGCCACTGAAAGCGGAGCATAAACAGTTTCTGGTCAAAGTGTTGATCCCCCTCCACACTGTCAGGAGTCTGTCCCTCTTCCACGCACAGGTAATATACATATATATATACTTATGAGTGTGTGTCAGGTAAATTGACCCCAGATTTTGGGGGTCAGTTGACATCCAAGTCAACCAGTTCAGACAGTGGATTTTCTTCAAAACCCAAACCCCAAAATGTTCAATATCAACAACCTTAATTTGTACTCAGGTTAGAGTCTACATGTGAGATCTACGAAGCCTCAAACAGTTTGTGGATTTGAGAAAAATAAAATAAGACCTTTTAAACGTTTTTGAAAATGAATGGATGGCCTTGGAAGTACCTGATTTAAAAAAAAAAATAAAAGTTTTTTAAATATAGCACCCAAATTCATCAGGATGCCTCAGCTCTCTGTCCTTGCATGAACGCTTTACATCCTGATGAAAACGCTGTGATGGGGATTTGTGTTGATGCAGCAGCAGTTTTAAAATGAAAGATTTCACCAGGATTTCTTGACTTGACAAGATCATGAGTAAAACACGAGGCCTGTATGATGTCTAATTCTGACCAGTGTCACAGCTTACTCCAAAACATGCCAATTTTGTCCTTGAATTTGATGTCAAAGTGCTCAAAAGTATTAGAAAACAGCTTGACAGGATATATTTGTTGGTCCGTACGGTCACGGATCAACTACGGTCCGTTACACCACTACAGTTAACCGAGGGTTAAAAAACGAACAAGAATGCAGTGAACCCTTGCTGTAAAAGTATTTTTGGCACAGAAGTATATCATTTAAGAGCATTTATGGTAATCTATAGCCTACGTCATAACCTTTGACCTTTTTTAAAAGATACAAAAAGTAGTTTTTGCCCTGGTAGAGTAAGTTGGCCAGTGGGTTAATATGTGTTGAAATATCATGACTCACTGTAACCTGTGCTCTCCTCTCCTGCCTCCCTGCAGTTGGCGTATTGCATTGTACAGTTCCTAGAGAAAGACCCAGCATTAACAGAACCAGTAAGTATTGATCCTTAATTTATGATCCTGATACCGAAAAAAAAAGCAGCTTTTAGTGATCCAACAACTGTGACTTTTCATGACTTCTATTACTACTATATATCCCACCATCCGTTTTGACGGACAGAAAGTTCAACCCAGCTGAACTTTTTTTCTGGACGGACGGATTCAGCCAATCAGAGGTGTTCATATGTTTGTTTTTGAAAAGCTAGCGGCGAACACAGAGACGATGGTCCGACCCAAACAAAGATAAAAACGGAGAAAGCCTGGTGTGACGTTGGGATTTTTTCTATCAAGTTAGGGGATTTGGATAGTTGATAGCTCGTCGTGAATGTGCCGGGAAGAATGAATGTCAAGATGTGAGGACGACATACCTGAACTCATCCCGTGTCTCCTCCCTCCTCCTCCTCAGGTCATCAGAGGCTTACTGAAGTTCTGGCCAAAAACCTGCAGTCAAAAAGAGGTAAAGCTCTTGTTAGTGTGCATATGTCTCTGTGTGTGTGTTCTGTATGTGTGTGTGTGTGTGTGTCAAGGTTTAGTAACATTTCCTCCCATGCTCGTGTCCAGGTGATGTTCCTAGGGGAGCTGGAGGAGATCCTGGACGTCATTGAACCCACACAGTTCGTTAAGATCCAGGAGCCGCTCTTCAAACAGATCTCCAGATGCGTCTCCAGCCCACACTTCCAGGTCAGTGAAGACAAACCTGCTTCATGGTAACAGTGTCCCGTCAGTTTGCACTGTGAGGGTTTAGAAGTTAAGTTGCCTCTGCATCAGTGGCAAGACATTTAAGACAAGTGCATTTCTTGTACTTTGTATTTATTTATTTTTTCCACTTACTTTTTCTTAGTGAAAATGCAGTTTTTATGGGTCAAGAAGCTGTATAACAGACTGTTTTCACACACATCCTCATTAAAATAAAGAAAAAGTAAGATATATAACCAACAGGGAAAAAAAACGAATAAATAGACAAAAGCAAAAGAGATTGAGATTCAAACAATTGAAAGTCATAGACGGAGTCCATAAAAGAAAAGAGAAGAAAATAACCAAACAAAAAAACAAAACAAAGAGAGACAAACTTGGAGATAAACTTTTAAAATGCATTGTAGCCTTAACCAATGAGTCAGTTTTTCCATTTCCTGCACTTAAAGTGATTCTGATTCTGACACTTAACGGTCTGTCGTTGTGTGCCGGGCCCCAGGTGGCGGAGCGAGCTCTGTACTACTGGAACAACGAGTACATCATGAGTCTGATCGAGGAGAACTCCAGCGTCATCCTGCCCATCATGTTCGCCAGCCTCTACAGGATCTCCAAAGAGCACTGGAACCCGTGAGTGACGATAAAACTCAAGCCTGTTGTCGTGTTCAGAGACGGTGTCGCGTTTTATTTAACCCCCCTGCCTCTACCTGCCTCTACCTGCACCTGTAACATGTAACTCTACTGCTGCAGGATCCAGTCCCACCAGAACCTGCTCCAGAACACTTTATTCAAGGGTGCTAGCAATTTGACATCAGTAAATCATAGGGATGGGGCGATATATCGGAATTCGTATAATACGTATCGTGGGTCAGAAAAATAAATGGTGATATTAGCTCCATTTTATTCTGCTGTAGTAATCACAAATGAGACGCTTGACCATCACAATTTCACAAGCTCTCCATTCAGATTACATTATATTCACTTTGTAATGACATTTTTAAATTGTTTACATTCTAGCAAGCCAATTACTAAATTCAGTGTGTCAGTTGAGTATCTTTATTGTCCCAAAGGGAAACTGGTTATGCAGTCAGGTAAACACAAACAAGGTTAAAAACAACATGGAACATAATCTTGCTCAGTCAGACTTTGTTGTCATTGAACTTTTATTTATCATATCGTATCGTGGTTGTATTGAATCCTGAACCCCATATCGCATATCGTCAGATAAGCAGATCGTCCCGTCCCTAATGTTATGTAGTCGTAGTCTGTCGAGAAGTGTGTGTCGTTTTGGAAAAGACACAAACTGAAGGACGTCTGTGTAACTACCGGATGTGTTGACGTCGACCTCTAACTGACAGCCTGTCTCCCTCCTCTGCTCAGGGCGATAGTGGCGCTGGTCTACAACGTACTGAAGGCCTTCATGGAGATGAACAGTACCTTATTTGATGAACTCACAGCCACTTACAAGTCGGACCGCCAGCGGTAAGGAGTCGCTCACACTCACACCGTCAGGCCGACACTCTGTGATCCGGAGAGACGTACGGGCGCGTGTGGGGGATTAATGAATGATGTGAGACTTTATTGATCCCTGTAGGGGAATTGTCAAGGAAAGCAGCACATTAGCGGTTCAGACACAGCAGGCTGTTTGTGCTCAGAAACAGCTGCACACACACACACTTAAACACTCATACATACACACACACACATACTCTCATCTAGTGGTGCATTATCATAGCTATTTATCACAGTTACTGTCATCCTGAACAGATATAGTGGCTGGAGTAGTAGTACTAGGAGTAGGAATATAAGGAATAGTAGCAGCACTAGTAATAGGAAGAGTAGTACTAATAGGAGCAGCAGTAGTACTAGTAGTGGTAGTAATAGTAGTAGAAGTGGACTTAAAAGCTACAGAGAGACACAAAAGCACGTGCACACACCCACAAACACACACATATACACACACACACACACACACACACACACACCCTCCCCCTAAACAGTATGACAGACACCAGAGGGCCAAGTTACCTTTGCATGCTGACTAGCTTCCTTTTCCTCAACACTGTCCTGTGGGAGCGGAGGGGTTTGGACGGGTCACTCCCCGGTCAGCTGTGGTGTTTGTGTTGGTGTAAAACTCCACTGATAATCTACTGTAATCTACTGTAATCTACTGGTCTGGAATCCCTTCTGCTCCTTCAGGGGTTTTCTGTTTGAAAATGTAATGTTTGCATTTTTCCTTTGCGTTATGTGAGGTTAGAGCGGGGCGTCGGGCTCGGAGCGGGTTGATGTGAAGGTTAAGTGAGGATTAATGCACGGCGAGCCGGTCCTCACAGAGTAAGCTGACATGGTGAGACCCCGACGTGAAGCTGAGGCTCGCTGTGCGTTATCCTGCTTATTGCCCGGCTACTTACCAGTGACATTTATCATTTTAAAATTTTAAAATAATTTCAAGCTTTCAAGCTAGAGTAAATTACAAGCTTATGCAAAAAAAAAAAAAACAGTTCAGCAAGACTGCAACCAGAGCAATGTAAACAAATCTGGTAAGTTTGACGTTCAGCCTCTAACCATCAACCATCAAAACGTTTGTACTCTCCGAATACATTAAAAGTAATGTTTTGGCAGAAAAAATATATCCAAGGCACTCTTCCATTACAAAAAGGAAGAAGCCTTTATTATTTATTGGCTAATGCATAGCATATACATGTTAAAAAAATATATTATATATACAATACATAGCCTTCCTCAGGCAGTAATAGAGTAAACTAATATTGGAGAAGTCATCCATGTTTCCACGCTGGTTAGCTCAGTGTTTGTCTGCAGTAACCAAGCAGTAATATATTTTTGCTGCAAGGTGACGGCAGTTATTTAGCTTAGAAACCAACAGGATGGAGTGGACATCATGACTGTGGAGGAATATGATTGGATGTGAAACCTCAGAATGCGATCATTACCCAATCAAATAACAAAGTGGAGACCTGCTTACTCATGTTTTTAACTGATGTGTGGAAGCTTATTATTGCATCTTTATTTTCTCGTGTTTTTACTGTCATGTTTTTTTCTTCTTGATTATTTTTATGTAATGTTGTTCTGTGTTATGTGAAACTCTCTGTATGCTGCCTTTCTGGGCCGGGGCCACTTGTAAAAGAGATAAAGGTTAAATAAAGGATAAATAAGTGTTTAATAGTAGGAGACGCTGTAACGGCAAATACTCAAATTCGCGTACTCGCTCTGGGTCAATGAAAAATGTTATTGGAGCCGCTCTAGTGTGTATAATATCTGTGGATGTGAATCAGGACGGGTTCCAGCTTTGTGTCTCTGCCAGACAGAAACTCATGCTTGTTTGTTTGTTTGTTTGTTTGTTTGTTTATTTGTTTGTTTGTGCTTTGCAGTGAGAAGAAGAAGGAGAAGGAGAGGGAGGAGCTGTGGAAGAAGCTGGAGGACCTGGAGCTGAAGCGGGGCCTTAGGAGCGACGGGATCATCCCCACTTAACGAAGCCAGCGCCCCGCTCCCCCCCCCCCCTCCCCCCTCCCTCCTCCCCCCCATCTGACTCCCCTGACCCCGCCCCGACTCCCCCTCCCCCGCCCCGCCCCGCCCCCCTTCACATCAGCCGTGTCTGCCCAGAGCTCGGATAAACAGGCCATCTCCTCTGGATCGACATGGAACGCCCATTGGTTTCTTAATTATTATTTTTTTTTTATTTTTATTTTTTCTCCTCTTCTGTATTTGTGCGACTTACTTTACGGTAGATTCACCACGTCTCTGTTTTCATGATTTCAACAGCACTGTAAATAACTGTTATATTTTTTTTCTTTTTTTTTTTTTCTTTTTTTTTTTTTCCCTTAAACTGATATTATTGCAAACGGAAAAAAACAAAATAATAATAATAAAAAAAGGAAGAAAAAAATAGAAAATGAGAAAATGACTTGTGTGGGAGGGGGAAAAAAGACTTCTGGACTGTAGGACATGAAATGAACTCTTCTTCGGAAACAAAAAACAAAAAAAGGAAACCGCCAAAAAAAAAAGAAAAAAAAGAGAAGATAGATTGTTTTTAACTCCTCATCCCCACTCTTCTTCTTCTTCTTCTTCTTCTTCAGTACAGTCCCATATTTTTTTTTTTCCTCCATTTTCTGGTTCTCCTCTTTGCTTTTCCTCTCGTCCTCAGCCTCCGTCTCTCTCTCTCTCTCTCTCTCCCTCCCCCTCTTATGGTGCATCTGTAACTTCTGCCCCCATGTGGGACGTCCTGACTGAGTGTGGCCCCGCCTTCACACCATGGAGGAAGCCCCTCCCCTCCTGGCTCCACAAGGACCGTCCCCCCCCCTTCTGGCCCCCTCCTGCCTATCTCCAAATTGAAGCTTAGACCAGAGTTCAGGATCTGAGAGGAACGAATCGAACCTGTCCTCCGTTAAAACCCGACCCTCCTCCTCCTCTTCTTCTCAGAACACACACACATCTTAAAATCCCTCGCCGAGTGCGTCTACATGCATTTTTTCATATTCCAAATATCACTTTGGGATACTTGTGTGTTCCGTTTTTAAAGAGCCGGTGCCCGTCAGCGCCGCGTCCCGTTTACAGCCGCCAGGATGAGCTCACATCCTGGTTATTATTATTATTATTATTATTAGAAAATATGATATCTGAGATATATCGGGTGCTGAGGCATCGAAATGCTTTATCCTGTTTACTGTCGTTTTGTTTTTTCTTTTCATTTCGCGGGCTGTGTAAGTTGTTTTTTTTTCCGTGGTGACATTCAGAATATTCTGGTTCTTCGCGGGTTAGATGTGATCGGGATACGACGACGCGTATAAAACTAGGGCTGGGCGATAATTCAATATTATCTTTTATCGTCTTTCAGTGGAATCGTATCGTGATGATATGGTGATTTTTTTTTTTTTGGAGATATCGTGACGCGCAGTTCTGCTGTCTGCCCTGATGAGAACAAGCAGATTTTGTTTAAAAACTCTGACAAAATGAGGTATGGCAGGAATATTATTGGGGGAAACGTGAGCCGTATCGCGATATGTATCGATATCGGGGGAGAAAAAAATCGCGATATTGATTTCCGCCGTATCGCCCAGCCCGATACGAAACTGCTCTTTGAAGCGGGATATGAGCGTGAATCCCAGAATACTCCGCATGTAAACGCACTCCGTTCATTTTCACCGCCTCACTCGTGTCACTCTTCTTCTTCTCCCCCTTCCCTTAAAAATGATGGATCGCTTTTTTTGTCACTTTCTCTCTCTCTCTTCTTCTCCCTCTATTATTTTGTTTTGTGTGAACTTTGACCCCTTTACCTACCTACCTGCCTATCTACCTACCTACCTACCCACCGTACCAGGCGTCCCTGGTATCAGTCTGGCACTGGTACACGGAGAAAAAAAAAAAAAAAAAAGACGACTTCGACTTACAAAAAAGTACAAAATAAAAAATAAAAGTCGCCAGCTCTCAGCAAGAGCGCCAAAAACACTTCCGCCTATTGTGAGACACGAGCGCTTCCACTCCCCGCCACCAGGGGGCGCCGCGTTGGCTTCACAGTATTACAACAACAACAACAATGACAAAAAAACAAAAAAAGGAAAAACCCTGTACATTGTTATTGAATGCAGTACACTGATAATCTTGTATCTTGTAGTAATTTAGCCTATATTTTTGCTTAGGAAACTGTGGAGAGGAGTATCCAGTATATAAAGAGGTATTATGGAACAAGATTTCCTGGTATTTATGATAGTGTTTCCCCCCTTTTAGTTTATTTTTATTTTTCTTTCTCTATCTCTTTCTCCCCCCCCCCCCCCTCTCCTCTATCTTGGTTTTTATCTCGTTTTTTGAATATTTTGATGAAGTTTCTTTTGACCATCGGATATATTTTTTTTTTTTTAGTTGGGGAGGGAGGGAGGAAAGGGAGGGGGGTTTTGGGGGGTGAGGGGGGTGGGCAGGAGGGGGGTGAGGGGTCAGAGGTCGGAGACGGAGAGAGAGAGAGAGAGAGGGAAGGCACGGAGCAGACGGCTTTTGCCCCGTTTCGGATTTGGACAGTAAGCGTTTTTTCAGCGTTGTTGAAGCCCCCCCTCGCAGAATTAATGTGTGCTTTAGAATGGCCCAGATATAATATGATTAAAAAAAAAAAAAAAAAAAAAAAGAAGAAAAAAAAAAAGGGTTGGAGAAATACAAATGTTTAATTATTTTAAAAAATAAAGAGATATTAAATTAAACCTGTTTTGTGATAAAGCCCAGATGCTGAATTTGCTTTATTTACTCGGGTCAACACGCAGGGTCCTGGAGTGTGTGTGTGTGTGTGTGTGTGTGGACGTGTGTGTGTGTGTGTGTGTGTGTTTGAGAGAAAGAGGCAGTTGAACATGTTGGATATGTGTGTTCTTGATTGCTGCTCAGGCTCCGTTCACACTGCAGGCGAAACTTTCCCGATTCTGATTTCTTTTTCTCCCCTCATGACTCAGATCTGATGTTTTCTAATAAGTTTGAACAGCAGAAATTTGCACGGTGTCACATTTTTTTTTTTTTAATCAATTCCCATCTGGATCACATGGACATGTTTTACAAAATTGGATCCTGAGGCATGAGACTTGCATATCTCACAATATGGCTTACTTATACCAAGAAATCACTTGTTAAATAATCAAATGTTGTTCATTACATTGAACTGCATGGTAATGCAAACAAAACTCAAATAATATTCCTTTTCAAATGTTTCATACCTTATTTTGTTTGTTTTTAAATAGAATTTGCTTGCTATCATCAGTTTAGACAAGGGACCATTTACACAATATCATATCATCAGGATATGAACTGGAAGATGATAAATGATGATATTGAATTATCGCCCAGCCCTACATGCGTTTTCCACGATAGTAAGTAAATTTGAGTCGCTTGTCTTAATTTTAGCAGCTTGATAGCGTGAAGGACAGCGAGACACGACGACGAAAAAAAAGACAAATATCTGACGTACTTATTATTTGGGGAAAAGCCTCAATTCATTCAAAACTCAAAGTCACATACCATAACTGAAATGTGTCGATAGACGGAGTCCCTTCCATGTTGGCCAGTAGAGAGTTTAGAAGCAAAGATATAAAAACGTACTTGACATCTTTTGTTATTGTCACTCTGAGCACATCTTTGACATCACTGTCAGTTCACACTGGTGTCAGATACAGCAGTGGTTGTCAAAGTGGAGTCCGGGGACCCCAGGAGTCCTTGAGGGGGGGTCCAGGCGGTCCAGCAAAATGAGGACTAGTTAAATTTCACTGTAATTCACTAGAAATAATCCCAAATACAGAATGTATAAAACTGACGATTCTCACCACAATTCCTCCCTCATGCAATATTATAATTCAATACTAAATCAACAACAAAAATCTTCCCATTTCATCCCTGAAGTGTGGATATTTGGGGGTTTGCGACGTGAAAATGTTTGAGAACCTTCTGGGATACGAGTTTCACCTGAGAACAGATGTGAAGAGTCGTGCAAAAACACATCCGATATGAGCAGCAGTTCAGAGCTGAGCGTGAAGTCCTGTGGTGTGAACGGTGCTTCGCTCCTCCACTGACCTCGCTGTCGTGTGCAGATCATGAGTAACGAATCCAAGGCTTTTCCTCATGGTCTGGTTCTGGTGAAGGATCCAGAAGTTACGATCAGGTTTATGGCTCTTGAAAGATTTGACTCCTATAAGAAGATTTCTGATGGCAAAAATCACAACGAACCATGAAATTTCTCATAGAATATTAATATTACTCCTTAAATCCTTGGTTGACAAGATGGTAACACAAACAGAATCTTATATATTTTGGAGAGATATTAAAAGCTAAACTTCAGGTCATGATTTTTTTTTTTTTACCCTAAAACCAGTATACAAGTTTTTGGAATAGAACTCTTGAACTCTAGCTTGATGATATTGTAGTATATCTACACTGTTTTTCAGGGCTTTGGTATATTCATTTTTACTTGAATCAATACAAAATCCAGAATTCATTTTCTATTGAAAAGGATTTCATTGTTGATCGTTTGGTTGCATGCTGCCTTCACCTCGAAGTTGCAGCAGAGGGAAAAGCGCCGTCTGGACATTTAAAAACCAAACAGCAAATCTGATATGTATGAAATGAACAACGCTTGAAAAATGGAAAAGTCTTCATCGACCTTCGTGTTATTATCCCTTAATTGGTTGGGTATAGAAACACTTTTTTTCAGTTTGAAGGCAATTCACTTCCTGAGTTGGCTGATGTTAAAGTGAATTGAACCCAGATCTCCATTCATTGAGCTCTAATAGCAGAAAGGCTGCAGAGCAGTTCTCCAGTTTACCACTAGAGGGCAGCAGAGTCTTACAGTTCGGAGATGTTTGTATCTGGAATGAGGCGGTGAGTTGATTCAATTTAAAGGGAAATTTCACAGATAATTCACCTGAGACTCACCTGATACCTTTTTTTTGGGGTCTAATTAACCACCTCTAAGTGTTTAACTAACATCTTCAGTTCATTTGATGCATCGTTGGGTTTATTTTAATCTGAATTCTTATAAATCTCCATGTTCATAACTTTGGGGACAACTTATTTCCCAGAAGCGACACTCTCTGAAGCTTTGGGCTCCTCTGCTCGTTTCACTTAAAGTTGAATTATCACAACGAGGGTCCAGCGGGTTGAAAAAGTATTTTCCGGCACAACTTCAGGGAGTTGGACCGCAGACTCTCACAGGAAACACTGGGGAAGAGGAAATTACAGCAACACGTGCCGCACAGAGAACAAAGATTTATTAGCAGAACTGACTGCTGTTTTTCAGCACACGGCCTTCGTCGAAGGCCACGTGCTCGAACGTGTCGGTTTTAGGATAAATCGCTCGGTCTCACACTCAAAAACTTTCAGAAACTTTTGTGCGAGACACTTCACAGTTTCGGGGGAACGTGTGAGATTGCAACGGACGCAAACAATTTTTTGCATTTGCTGTTGGAGCACCAGTCGGGCGGGGTGAAGACACAGGAGGACGGTTCAGATGGTGTCAGGTAAGAGAAACACCTGTGTGAATGTCTTTCCTTCATCGTCTTTGTCCTAGATGGCGGATCAGAGATCAGACCTGAAACCTAAACAGACTAAAATAAACCATGAGAAGTATATGGAAAAAACGACTTGTCCCAGGTCTGGACGGGACCGTCCCATCATCACCTGGTCAACATCCACGTGTCTTTGCAAGGAGCCTCACTGGATGTGAGAGAGAAGCAGAGGTGAGGTGGGGAATAGAGTCACTGTTTTAATTGCTTGAGACTTGATGCATGAAGAGAAGACTTGAGACTTGACTTGGGTTCTGGTGACTTGGGACTTGACTCTGACTTGTACTTTGATGACTTGAAAAGGTTTCTAAAGTCTTGACTTGAGATCTTGTGTTTGTGTAAATGACTCAGATTGAAAGTGATGAGATTTGTTCCAGCGGACGACTGAATTTAAATTCTGTTTTCTGAATTTGTATGGAATGATTGAATTTATTGAAGTTGAAACTGATTATAGAAATCAAACTCATGATGCTCTTACCAAGTTTTTATCCTATTAAAACCATATTGCATTGAAAAGTCCTAGATATTTCGTTTTCTTTAAGATATTAAATTGATACTGGACTCCTCATTTTTGACTGGTGCAAAGCAAAAAGCCATCACAGGTCCTTGTGTGAAAGAGAGACTATGGAAATTACTCTTACATTTTTATTTCTGTCATATTCTGATCTCTCTGATAAAAACCACAGCAGTGAGCGCTTGGCACCAAAGATGGAGACTAAATAGAAACCAGGGTTACAGTAGAGTGACTTGTTTCAGAGGCTGACACACTGCTGGCTCTGTGACAGTGATTTGCCTTAAGTAGAAATCTCCCTCTCTTAAAGTCTCTTTATTCGTTTGTCTGACTGTTACCACAACAGAACTGGAATCTAACTTGATCCACTGGGATTTAGCTGGATCTCTGTATTAGGGTTCGACTGATACAAGTTTTTGAAGACACAGACACAGACACTGATATTTTTGGATGGTGCAGATGTAAAATATCTCCAAATTTGACCATTTTCATACCAAAAAAATTCAAGGATTCTCCTCAGGGTGGAAAAGCGTCTGAAGCAGCATTCAGAGCATCATGGGACACTAAAACTCTCCACTGAAACCCAGACTGATGAAATTCTTTTAGTGTCAGCAGCTCTTTAAGGCAGAGGAACAACACACCTGTTCAATGGCTGAGAAAACTCTGGGATACATTACTGCCTTTTAAATGAAGAATTAATTTAACAAAAGCAAATGATTGAATACATTTGTACAAAGAAAATAAAATCTAATTTCCAGATCTCGTCAGGAGGAACCTCCACCATGTCAGAGGTGGAGACACTGACTGGCTGATATCACATATCGGCCCGATATATCTACAAACCGATATGTTGATCTGTCCCACAGGACTTGAATGGATAGATCGGTCGTTCCCGTTCAAATCAAAGTTCCTGGACGGTCGGAGCGGCGGCCATCTTGCTGTGACCCGTCGGACTAGCTTCTGTATAAAGAGACTCACAGCAAGTCACTGAGCTGAGAGGTTTTACAGCAAGAACCAAAGCAGCTTCTCTGTCTACAAACAAAAGGACAGTCCAGGCTCTCCAAATATAAAAATATAACCACGAGGAAGAAAATACTTAAAAAGCCTTTATTGTAGTGACTAAATCATTAAAAACGTGATTATCTGTCTCTATCTCATCTCATGTTATTTCGTTTTATTTATATATTTTTTTCATTATTTTCAATTTGTTTCACCTGTCATGTTATTCACCGGTCATGTGACTGCCTCCCATTGGCTGTTGCTATTATATAGGTGAGGCCACAGCCGTGTTGTCTGTGTTTAAAGTCGAGATGAAACGGCATTTCGAGAGTATCTAACTTCCGTATCGTGACGTATTTCCGAGTGAAACGGGAAAGACAGGCGGGACGTAACGTTGGGAGGAATTTGATTTGAACGTTGAAAAGTGGGCGTGTCATAACACCCGAAGACACACCGAAGTACCGTGCTGCTGCTAGCTAGCTAACTAATGAATCTTAGCCTCTTAGCTCTGTGCGCTAAAAGTTGAAGATTGATTGATGGGTGGATGTCATGATATTATTGGTTGAAATTAGTTACGGGCATGCTTACGTAAGCACACGGCATATTTTGTTTTACAGGAAGAAAACATGATTGAATTTTGATATAAGAATACAAAGAAATAGATTTTTTGTATTTTTTTTGGCATATATTGTTAAATAGGTGCACAATATGACCGGGGATGTGATCTAAAAGGGTTAAAAAGGCATTTTTCATTTCATCTCGACTTTAAAGCCCTGAAGAAGACCTACAGTGGTCGAAACATGTTGGCTTTTTTAATGATTTAGCCACTACAATAAAGGCTTTTTAAGTATTTTCTTCCTCGTGGTTATATTTTTATATTTGGAGTGCCTGGACTGTCCTTTTGTTTGTAGCACTCTTTTTTTCCCCCGTTTTCCAAGAGCACCCGATAACATTTTTGATCCTAGTTTGACAATATAGAGCAACCAGTCATTTCCTTTTTTCCCAGCTTCTCTGTCTCCTCGCTGCCATGGATTGCTAACATGCTAATGTTGACTAGAAGAGCTAGAGAGAGAAGTCCAGTCTGTGATGAAGCTAACGTTAGCCTCGTCGCTAACGTTAGCTTCCAGTTGAGTTTTGGCAAGTTTGCGAACAGACTCATCTGCTCAGTTCTCAAGACAGACTTTAATGTGCAGACTTGTGTTGTCACCATAGCAACTAACACTTAAAATCCCATAATTGGCATTTTGTACTAGGCCAAATTAGCATGACAAAGAGTAGAAGTTGTTTTATTCAAGTTCTGTGATCTGTCCCGACCCCGTAGGATTCGGTAGTTGAGGACTGACGGCTGTTTTGTCTTGAATCACCAAAGAGAAGTCAAAGGCCCGGTGTTACTGTTTGGCTCAGTGAAGGTAACACCCTGGAGACAGTAGGGACGGCAATTAGGAGGGAGTGTGTGTGTGTGTGTGTGTGTGTTTGTGTTGGGGGGGGGGGGGGACCATTTATCTAATTAGGATCACCTGTTGAGCGAAAAAAAACCTGACAGCACAGGAGGAGGAGGAGAAGTTTCTTAAAGACTCGTCCACCTTTTCCCTCCATTTGGTCCAAGTAATTACTGGAAGGTTTCGCTTCGGTTCGCAGCACTTGAGTGCACATTTGGCTCCGAGCGCTTTCTATAAAGGCTGCGACACGCCGAGAGCACTGTCATCATTAATTAGCCCGCGGCGCTGATAATTCAACTGATTACCCCTCCCCCCATCCCCCATACTCTTCCTCCTCCACTCCTCTCTTTCTGCATTTAGCTTATTACTGTGGCTCCCTCGCTTCTACAGATCCTCGCTGTCACCAAGAAATGGAGAAAGCGAGACAAACCGACAGATCTGTACTTCTTCATCGCTCATCTAAACGTCCCGCGCCAGGTGTGTTGATATCGTATGATTACTGTTCAAGTTATCCACATTGAGTCTTAAAGGGTAACTTCGGTATTTTTCAACCTGGACCCTATTTTTTTCCATCTTTTTCTGTCTAAGTGACTAAAGGGGACAACAATTTTTTAAACTGGTCCAGTATTGAGCGAGATGAAAGAGAAATGAAACGTTTTTCTTTACCTTTCGCTTGATCCTGTCTGTGTGTAACTTCCTGCAACAACTCAACTCTCGTGAGACTTGAGCGAGACTTGGTTACACACAGACCGGATCAAGCGAAAGGTAAAGAAAAACGTTTCATTTCTCTGTAGGGTCCTTTCCATAATGTTGTCAGACACTTATAATAACACTCTGAGCCTGTCAGTGGCGAAAACAAGAACTTTTAGTGGACGTACATTGACGGTTCACAATTGCCCCATAGGATTACATTGCAGCTCGTTTCGCGGCTGCCGGCTGCAGTGATCTCGCTCAATACTGGACCAACTTCAAAAATTGTTGTCCCCTTTAGTCACTTAGACACAAAAAGATGGGAAAATAGGGTCCAGGTTGAAAAATACCGAAGTTACCCTTTAAAGCTGCACTAGGTTTGGATTTGATGTAGAACTCCACCTGTCTTATCAGGCTAAATCACAAAGTTGGACTACAAAAGAGAAGAGCGTCCCATCCCTAACTGAGACTCTGTAGATTCACCCTGTTAACCCAAATTAAATCCTGGTGTCAGGTATGAACAGAAAGAGACGAATCAGAACTTGAGAGTGAAATCCAAACTGGACTCACCAGCGTTAGATCTTCTCCTCTCTCGTCTCTTTGGTGTAAAGAATCACAGACCGGTTCACTGACGTCAACCTTACAGGATTTCTGGGTATTGAAGTTCAAAATTTTCAAACCGTTATCTCTCGCTGCCATTTGGAGCTGCCTATAGTGCAGCTTTAAGAACTTTGCTGGTATAATAATAGAATAATTTTAGGGGATTAAATCATCTGTACTTTTGAAATATTGACCATCAAACATCATTTAACTCCTCAATTTAGCAAGCTGGAATGAAACCTTTAATTTGTACATCGTCATGGATCTTCTATCGCTCCAGCTGGATTCATGCCACAGAGTCTAATGTCTCCACAGATCAGATAAACATGAGCTGTACATACAGAGACACAGTAGAGAAACAGTAGAGCGAGACGGGACAGACACGGGACGAGACGGGGCAGAGAGAGGGGATTCGAACCCGTGCCGCTGCAGTCAGGGTCGTGTCTTGGATCTGTGTCTGACTCCATGTCAGGTTTCCCCCATTCAAACCCCTCAGATATTTGATATTTGACATTTCTCAGATATGAAATGAACATTATTTTGATGCTTTTGATCTGTAGCATTTAGTTATGATGATTCTGTGTGTCACAGCTCATATTTCGTCAACAACCCCCCTCCCTTTTGTCGTATTTTTCTAGTGTTTTGAGTGATTTGTGCTTCTCCAAACTACCGGACACACTTCAGCCCTGATTACAGACATGGATCCAGTAGGTTTCTATGTGGACTGAATTATTACTAAACTGTAGTAGCAGATAGTCGCCAGTAGGGAGAGTCATGCTCCTGTTAACTATTCAATACTTCATCCTCTCAACTTACCAGCATGTCTGTATAGACTATAATCACACTGCTTACTATAAATGCACATCATTAAGATTCGTATTAGCTTAATAGTGTGAGTCAAATCCTGTTGCCCCACATTTTGCACCAGATGGGCGGGGCTTACTGCTTCAGGACAGTTCAGATAATGCCAGCTAAGCTGTCAATCACAGAACGATCACAGCATGTGAGCAGACGACCGAATTTAAATTCTGTTTTCTGAATTTGTATGGAATGATTGAATTTATTGAAGTTGAAACTGATTATAGAAATCAAACTCATGATGCTCTTACCAAGTTTTTATCCTATTGAAACCATATTGCATTGAAAAGTCCTAGATATTTAGTTTTCTTTAAGATATTAAATTGATACTGGACTCTTGATTTGTTCTGACTTGACTTGCTGTTCTACATTTAGACTTGAGACTTGGCTTGAGACTTGTGACTCAAGACTTGAGCAAAGTTGGACCCAGGTGTTCAGCGTTTACAGGTCTTTTGATCTACTTGTAAAGTGTGTATCTGGAGGTTTGAACCCGTGTCCCATCAGGTGACGGGACGGTTCCCCTCAGCAGCACCAGCCTCTCATGAAGGAAACACGCTGACTGGAAAATCCCACAGTAAAAAATAAAAAAACCTTCAATGGGACTTTGCCAGACTGTTATCATCAGGCTGTGTTCTCTGTCTCTCTTCTTCTTCACGGTTTTATTTTAGAGTTCGCAAAGTTCCCGTCTCCAGGGAGGGGGGGTAATGTGATGATGATGCCTCTTCTCCTCCTCCTCCTCCTTTTCTCGCTCTCCTTCTGTTTCTGCGGCTCCTTCGCCAAAAAAAATAATTTCAACCCCCCCTCTTCCTCCTCCTCTTGTCACACTCCTCTCTCTCTCTCTCTCTCTCTCTCTCCCTCTCTCTCTCTCCTCATCTCTTCTCCTCTTTCTCTGCTCCTGCCAAATCATTGCAGCATCCTCTCCTCTTTTTCCCTCCTCCTGTCTTCTCTCCTTTCTTTCTACCTCCATATTTCTCTCCATCTTTTTCTCTCTCTCCACTTCCTTCTCATGTATCCATTTCTTTCTTCTCTCTCGCTGTCCCTCCCTTTCTCTCCTTCATCCCCATTTCTGTCTATCTCTCTCCCCCCTTTTTCTCCATCTCTCTCTCTCTCTCTCTCCTTCCATCCCTCCATTTCTATTTCCATCTCTCACCCCTCATTTCTTATCTCTCCATCACATCATCCTCTCTCTCCTCAATCTCATTTATCTTTACTTCTCTCCCTTTTTCCATTTTTCTTCCACTTTCCCTCATCTCTCTCCATTTCTCTTTCCATCTCTCCATCACCCTCCCTCCATCTCTATTTATCCATCTCTCTCCCCCTCATATCTCTCTCCATCACCCCAATAATTTCTCCCCATCGCACCACCCTCTCTCTCTCCTTCTCTATCTCCATTTCTCTCCACCTCTCTCCTTTTTTGCTCCTTATCTCTCTCCCTCATCTCTCTCTCTTTCTCCATTTCTCTTTCCATCCCTCCATCACCCCCCACATCTCTCTATTTATCCATCTTTCTCTCTCTCTTTATTTCCCTCCCTCTCCCTTCTCTCCTGCCAAATCATTACACATCCTGCCCATCTCTCGCTATTTCTCCCTCTGTCTCTCGCCCTCCTTCTCTCTCTCTCTCTCTTCTCTGTGGTCCTGCCAAATCACCCCCCCCCATCCCACCCCTCCCTCCCCCCATTCCCCCTATCCCACCCCCCCATCTCTCTGTATCTGGCTATTTTATCCCTGCCGGTGCACCTTAATCCCCATGAAGCACAATGTATGTATATTAATATAAGCTTCTTAATCCCATATTGCCTCGGGCTAATCTTTTGCCGTTTTGTGATTCTAGATATAAAAACAAGCGACGCAGCCAAAGAGTTCAATCCACATCAGCGCCGGCCGACACGCGCTGTGACGTGATGACGCCTGCGGGGATTTCACCGTCTGCGCGCGGCGGACACACGCGCACAGATAACATGCAGCGCGTTTTGTAATGGTAATTAGATATAAAAGTCGTGTCGTTGTGCTTCTTTATCATCAGGCGAATGAGATAAAAGCTTTTAACCTTTCTTTTTTTTTTTTTTTTTCTCAATGAAGAGAAGTATTGTAACTTATGCGCAATAAGCCGCCCACTCCACTGCCATAAATAATAGCGGCAGGAGACCGACTAGCCCACACACGTCTCTCTGAATGCAGATCTGTGGTGTACAGCAGGCGTGTGTGTGTGTGTGTGTGTGTGTGTGTGTGTGTGTGTGTGTGTGTGAGACTGAACGCCTGGCTCCCATGTTAACACACACATCACACACGTCGGCCCCCCTCCTGCTCCTCTGCAGACTGACACGCCAGCGTCACGCGTCGTTTTTTTTTTATTATTATAACGACTGTTGCTGTGACAGTCTGGTTCCTCTCTGCTGTGGGACGGGGTGCGGCCCAGTGGTGCTGTGACTGAAACGTCACGGGTTCGACTGCTGCCGTGTGTGTGTGTCTGTTAAAGCCTCTGGAAATGTGGCTTGAAATAGTAAAAATGCATATATGATATCAAAGTTGAGTGTCTCATTAAGCATCCACAAAAATCTGAGTGAAAATAAACGTTCATAACTATTAGAAAACCTAGTTAAAAAAACAGCTCATTTTGCTGTTTAGACCATTTCTCAAAACTGTGGGCGTGGCAGATCACGTTTTGATTGACATCTCCCTGACAGGACTATGAAATCAACTTAATGCTCCAATTCACAAACTTCTGTTGTACAACATGGGCAGTTCACTTCAGTTTCACAATCACAATTTCATTCATAACCAACCAAAATAATAAGTTCAGAGAGCTAATACTTTTAGTAAAAACTCGATTGCAGCTAGCGGACTTTTAGATCGCTAACGCTTTTAGCATAACTCAATGGAGTTAAACATAGTGAAAATTAGCATCACAGCTAGTGGACATCTGTTTCTTTTTCGCTCAACAACAACTGACAACTGACGTGGATTTTTTTATGATTGGTTCGCAGAATTAATTGCATAATAAATGTCCGAGCATAACCACGCCCAATTCAAACCCAATATCAGGAAAGTTTACAAAAACTTAAATGAGAATATTTCGAATTTGGATTGAAACTAATTTCTAATACTTTTTAGATGCTTACTATTATGTACATAAGACCCTAAATTACATAGTTAGAAGATTATTGTGGATTTGGGTTTCCAGAGACTTTAACAGTTAATGAGTCTTGTTAAAGTGGCAGATTGGAGTTTTACTTTTAAACATTTGTCGTGGTCAGAGCTGCTCTGGAGGCAGAAATAACAGTGATTGCCCTTTCATCCTCTTTTTAATTTTTTGCAGTGTTAATGCAGCTTACCTGATTTTTGAACTCCATTTTTGAACTCATGAACTACACTGCCGGTCAAAAGTTTGGACACACCACATTTTTCTTTATTTTTACTATTTCCCACGTTTTAGAATAATAGTAAAGTCATCAAAACTATGAAATAACACAAGTGGAATTATGCAGTGACCAAAAAAGTGTTAAACAAATCAAAACTATCTTTAGATTCTTTGCCTTGATGAAAGGCTTTTGGAAAGAAATTCATACATAGGATCAACTTCACTATTTATATTTGTCTAAGAAACTCATTTGAAGCATTTAAGCAGAAGCCTTTAGATCAAAATGGCTTTAAGAGAATGAAAAACATAAAACATTCAAGCAGGTGGGTCCAGACTTTTGACGGACAGTGTATGTAAAGTGTCCTTGAGTCTGAGAAAGGCGCTCTGAAATCAAATTTATTATCATTATCATTATTATTAGTTAACCCTCAATGGCCAGAGCCAAAGAGCCAACTTTTCTCCTTTTCTCCGTCTCTCCATCCCCCCGGTCCGGTTCCCGCTCCAACACCTGTCACTCATCCTGATGAGCAGAGATGGCAGCCGGCGGTGTGAAGCCTCCGCAGGCGATCTGCTGCTTCAACACCTCCGTCTGGAACAAAAGAAAACTACAAAAAAAAAAAGTTTTTTTGATCGGGTCTTGTCTGCCACACGTTTAGCTTCGCTCTTCTTTCTTTTCTTCCTGCTTTCCTCCGTTGTCGTCGTTGTTGTTGCTGTGACTTCCTGCTCTGTGGCCGCTCGCCTCACCTTGATAGACAGGACCGACTCACCGCTGGCCCCGCCCACAAGCCCCGCCCATAAGACACGCCCACAGGAAACGGCAATTTCAGCCAAATGGGATTTAGGCCTGGACACACAGCGTCACAGACAGACAATATATCGCATTTCTTTTGATGTGAAAAAAGTTGCATATTTTAGCTTTAAATTTCAGACAAAAACATTCAACAGCATTCAAAAAACAAATACACATTAACGGTTAGGTCAAAAGTCACTATCTGACTCACTATACTGGATGATTCACTATGCTGATGAAGTATCGGTCCAACCTTACTAAAAAGTCACATGAAAACCCACACGTGAAGTCAAAGCTCGTGTTTTTTGGACACATGTTGGTTTTCATATGAGAACAATTTTTTTTTTCACATTGTATCCTGACATCACATGTGACAGTTTTTACTTCAGATGTGAAAATATCAATTCATAAGTGTAAAGTGTTTTTATTTGATTTTTTTTTTCTTCACATTTTAACCTGCCATTACATATGACAATATTTGTTTCACACGTGAAAACTTCATTTCATATGCAAAGAGACAATTCAGAGGTGCGAATCTCATTTTCATACAGGAAAAGGGAAATTTCATATATGTGAAAACCAACAGAACATGTGCTTTGAATTCACATGTGACTTGTTTGTCAGGGTAAACCTTAACAGATCTTGGCAGCAGATAGCTTCAACTTCTTTCTTCAGTATCTAAGACAGCTAATCAAAGTGCTGCCAATTCAAATCAACTCCAAAACGTTTCTCAAGTTGTTTGATTCCTTTGACTGAGCTCAGTGTGCTTCATGTTTCTCAGTGTATTCTGGATCAGAGGATAATTTAGATTTACTTAGATCTAAGATAATACTAATGAAATATATACAAGTCTGTGTAGACTGAACAGAGAAAGTTATAGAAACAACTCATCCGGGTCTAGTTTGGAACAACTCTCATTTGTGTTACTTTTGAACATGTTTTTATCAACACTTAAAGGATGTGACATTTCCAACACATCCCTGTGTCTGGTTTCAGACAATACTTCGATTTTTTTTTTGTGTTAATAACAATTTACATTGTGTCAATATCACAAGCGGAATTTGAATGTGTAACCATGGGTGTCTGGCATGCAGTAATATTGGTAAAAATTACTTTGAATTGAATTTGAGTTGAATAAGTACAGTATATTATAAACAATCTGACTATTTTCTGTCACTAATTCACTCTTTATCAACACAGTTACTGACAAATTTGCAAAGATGAAATCTAGCAATATGAATTTGTACGGTTGGTGAAATATAGCAGATTTGGAAGAAAATGTTGCTGCTGTTGCTGATGCTGACGCTCTTAGATCAGCGGATTTCATCCTGGTGCTCCGGACCCGGAGACCTGCTGAGTTTCTGTTCTACCAGCTAGTTAATTGAAGCTAATTGCCTTCACCTGCTGTCCCAGGTGTGAATCAGCCTCTGACTAGTTTAGTAGAATAAAAAGCAGCAGGACTGAAAAGCACTGATATAAACTCTTCATATGACTTGGGCCCAAATCAGCTGAAGGCTCATGTTGTTGTCTGGCAGCTCACTGGGAATCAGCGCTGCGTTTTCTGTAGCATGATAGTTGAATATTTTAACTGTAATTTTAGTTTGCTGATAAGTTATTTTTGCCCTTTCAGACCGATAACATGGTTGGGTAGTGGGTTGTGTTGTTATTAATGTGTCATATTGAATTGTAACATTAACGAGTGTCCCAAACTAGACACACAGATGTTGAAAATGACATCATCATGAAGCAAGCCAATACTTTTTGATAGTATGAGTTACTGTAACTCGTTACATCCAACAGAGTTAGAAGTTAACAAACTCTTCACAAACTTCACAAACAAAACTCTTCACAGCAGACTTCAGACATCAATAGTTTATGATCTGATCGATGTTGATAAAATGACAATGAAGTCCAAACTAAACAATGTTTTCTGTAGCTGTGAGAAATCCTTTACAGGTTACAGAAAAAAATAATAAAATGTACGTTTTCCCACAATGATTGTTAAATGAAGCAGCATCTTAATTACACTCAACTGAAGAAATTCACTTGACGTTAATTTGCATCCTAATGTTACAGTTCACTCAACTCACTAACTTCATTAACGTTTCCATCGGAGCTGATTCAAGTTCACACGTGTCTAATTTTTGGTTTTAGAGCGTACCTTTGAGTTAATCAGTTTAAATGAAGCTGCATGCCGACATACACATGAACTTTAATTTGCACCCTAACATTACAGTTTTACTGAGAGTGAAATTCACATTTGAACCGGAACCAAATAAAGCTGCACAGGGCAACTTCACAGTTTGGCGGCTCCAAGCGGCAGCGGGAGATAATGAAAGTTTGAAGGACTTCATTACCCAGAAATACCGTAACGTAATGTCAGTAAACTGCACACTCCTCAAACTCACTGCTGTTTAGGAGACAATTTATATTTCGATCTTAAATGTTGATTTGTCGCTTCTTGTGTGGAGAAGATTTCCTCCTCTCTCTTTCCTAATCTTTGCTTTCTCTCTCCACTCTGTAATGTCCATTAAAGGCAAAATGCCATAAAAAAAACAGCTTTAAATCCACTCACATCTTTCAGTTAGAACGATTTACAGTTTCACAGAGCTCGTACTAAATCCTTCTGTGGAGTTAATTAGTGCCAACAAAGGCAACAGACACTCTGACAGCGCCGGGCTTGTTTATTAAGAGGGAATGCTGGGAAACAAGGAAGCGGGCCAGCAGAGGTCGGGATTCCACTGAGGATTGTAAACATCCACTTCAGCTGTTGCGAGGCAGCGCGGCTAAATATTTAACTCTACTTAATGCACCATGCTGCGAAACAGACTGTCAGATCGTGTAAAAAACCACTCCTCACCCTCTCCCGGTCCCCGGCCAAGGTGCCGGCCGGCCGCTTTAAAAGGCTGATTTCACTCTCCTGAAATAGTCTGATTATTTCTCTCTCCACTGTACTGCCACTTGTAGTTGAAAGAACACCAACACAAAACCTCTTGACCCATAATTCCAATTGCTTTTTCATGCCCAGACGCACTCACATGGAGGGATGCACTCATGCGCGCACACACACACACACACACACACACACACACACACACCGCTGACAGTCTGAGTTTGTATTATGGTTGTGGTTTTATTTTATTGTTGCTGCTGCTGCTGCTGCTGTATTTTTAAACTGGCTGAGTGAACGTGTGTGTTCTGGTGTTGAAGAAGGTCGGACTTCTTTGCTGCGGTATGACAATGTTTCGCTTTTGGGGTATAAAGTGCATCTCGTGTCATGTCATCTCATGTAATTTAATCTCATGTCATCTCATCTAATCTCATCTCATGTAATCTCATCTCATGCCATATAATTTTATCTCATGTAATATCATCTCAAACCATGTAAACTCATGTCATGTAATCTCATGTCACATAATTTAATTTCATGTAATCTCGTATAATCTCATCTCATGTCATGTAATCTTATCTCATGTAGTCTCATGTCATGTCACCTCATGTTATCTCATGTAATATGTAATCTCAACTAATGTCTTCTCATCGCATCTCATGCCATGTAATCTCATATAATCTCATCTCATGCCATATAATCTTATCTCATGTCATCGCATGTCATGCCATGTAATCTCATGTCATGTAATTTAATCTCATGTCATCTCATCTAATCTCATCTCATGTAATCTCATCTCTTGCCATATAATTTTATCTCATGTAATATCATCTCAAACCATGTAAACTCATGTCATGTAATCTCATGTCACATAATTTAATTTCATGTAATCTCGTATAATCTCATCTCATGTCATGTAATCTCACGTCATGTAATTTCATCTCATCTAATCTCATGCCATGTCATCTCATGTTATCTCATGTAATATGTAATCTCAACTAATGTCTTCTCATCGCATCTCATGCCATGTAATCTCATATAATCTCATCTCATGCCATATAATCTTATCTCATGTAATCGCATGTCATGCCATGTAATCTCATGTCATGTAATTTAATCTCATGTCATCTCATCTAATCTCATCTCATGTCATCTCATCTCAAACCATGTAAACTCGTCATGTAATCTCATGTCACATAATTTAATTTCATGTAATCTCGTATAATCCCATCTCTTGCCATGTAATCTCATCTCATGTAATCTCATCTCAAACCATGTAATCTCATGTCATGTAATCTCATGTCACATAATTTAATTTCATGTAATCTCGTATAATCTCATCTCATGTCATGTAATCTCACGTCATGTAATGTCATCTCATCTAATCTCATGCCATGTCATCTCATCTCATGTAACTTTATGTAATCTCATCTCATGCCATGTCATCTCATTTCATGTTATCTCATCTAATCTCATCTCATGTAATTTTATGTAATCTCATCGCATGTCATGTCATCTCATCTCATCTCTCATTCTCATTTCATGTTCTCTCGTCATTTCCTGTTGTCCTGTCATGTCATCTCGCCTCTCCCTCTCCTCTCAAATCTCATCTCATCTCTTCTCATCTCACATGACAAAGTGCATAATGCATGCTACTCGTCTTTCATTACTTACGGTGGTTCCAAACCCAAACCCTGCTAGTTTTCTGTTTTACCTGGTGGTCAGTTCACCTGGTGCAATCAGCAGCTAGAGGATAGATGTACTTATACTGGGGGGGTGGTGACACTTTCAAATCTTATTACGTGAAGCTGGACTGTGACGGTTCATCCAGTACCTTTTTTTTTATCACCAGAAAAATCAGTGAACCAGATTTAGTGCCTGAACTGCCGGCAAATCCACATATGCGTTCAAGTTTTGTGATAATGACTGATATTGTCGTATGTCATAACAGGCAAAACACAGCTTGCGGTTAACAGCATAACAACATAAGCCGTCCAGTTGACATGGAAACCGAAGCTGTTAATAGCCCACTGTGGGTGACAAGGTGAGTCACCGTGCGTCTTCCTGCAAAACTTCTATTTGTGACGACCGTGCGCTCCTGTGCAGTTACTGCTGTCCGTTAACTGCCAGCCAACCTGGAAACAGGCTTTCCCCCACACACTGCAAAAACATATTCATCTCATAAAGTATTTTCATCCAATATTGAGTCTTAAAATCTTAGTCTTAAAATCTCTTTTGGAAAAATCTTCCCATGTGGGGAGTTAATTTAACTTGTTTCCAATGCAGTTTCAATTATTTTAAGCATTTTCTTGAAAGAAGTGACAATATCTTACTGGCTAATATTTTTCACTAACTGCAAGAAAGATAAAAATGTAAAGCTACTAAACGCAACGCTTCGCCCTCCTCCCCCTCAGTTGGTCAAGTTCCCGCCCCCCAACACCTGTCAGTCATCTTGATGATGTCATCTGAGGTCACCAGCAGCGTAAATCCTCCACGGCCGATCTAACGCTGATGTTCACCAGATGTGTTTCTGAACGTTTAGCTTCGCCCTTCTTTCTTTTCTTCCTGCTTTCCTCCATTTTTGTTGTGGCTGTGACTTCCTGCTGCTGGCCACGCCCACAAGACACGCCCACAGGAAATGGTAAACGCCCCAAAATGTCCAAAACATCACTGAAAAGACAATCTAAGGTAGTCAGAGGGGTTTAGGCCTGGACACACAGACGCAGAGACAGACACAGAGTGTTAATGTGTAATATATCCGATTTAATGATATTTCAATGTGAAAAAGTTGCATATTGCAGCTTTAAGACGTAATACTAGTTTAAATGCTGTGTCAAGATGGACATTTATTGTAGTGTTGGGTTAGGGTTAGGGTTGTGTTTTTTACACTACGATCTGAACACCCTATCACTGTACAGAGATTTATTCTGTACTTTCTTTGTTTTGTCTATGTAATGGATGGTATTTATATTTTTAACGTGTTGAGCTGTTTGTGAATATCTGCTGGATTGTATCTTTATCATGATCCATGTGAATCTCTCTTATTGCCTCTTGCATCTTGCTTCCTCGGGGGACAATTCACCTAACCCTGAAACTGAAAGTGAAACCGGAGCAGTGATATGACA